>NC_091517.1:17279536-17584506 GCF_041682495.2 Bombus fervidus
ACATGAACTCAAGACTGCAGTGTTTGTGTCATAGAGTGATCCAATTTTTCAAAGGTCAGAAATGCGAATCGATTTGTTGAAAGGAAATTTTACGCAATGCTGAATTTCTTAAACTCCCGTGTGGAATTTTTATCTAAATTGGACGATGACGATTGTTATTTTAATTACACGAACTTACAATTGTAATAGTAGATGAGGCAAACTAAATTCCAATCCAATTATCCGAATGTGGATCCTAACTATCTGCATATTTATTCGCGAATTACAGGCAAAGGAGGAAATTGGAGAATTTCTATTGTTAATGCTTGTCCTCCTGTGTATTTAGGAAATTCTACGGTATTTACCTAACATAACATAGCAACGGTATAAAACGTACACGCAATAAATTTTATTAGTGAAATCAGTTATAGTAGTTTACAGTGCAAAAGTCATAGTTCATAATTCGAAAATGTGATACATATGTACCTATTTATATAAGTTGTTTTCTCTGTTTTCTCCCGTTATTGAAGGACACTTTGTATAAGTCTCTACAGAAATCGATAAAATATCTTATAGAAAGTTTCGGAACTTTATCTTGTTCGTGAAGATCAACGAGGGCAGGAATTATAAAATATGTAGTCCTCGTGGGATTCGTGTTCAAAAATCGTTCTTGGAAGTCGGAGAAAGACGTGGCGAAACGTACAGGGGAACATTACCCAAGAGAATTATTAGCCATTGCACGGATCCTCAAACTCGACCACTACGTGACGCAGAGAAATGGGAATACAGGAAGCAAATGTCCTGGGAACGTTTGAACAGCGTGCACGAGGTCCTCGTAAGTTCGCTCCCAAACGCTGTTATCAAAATGGCAGTACGTGATTCGTCTACTTGCCTATTTACTTTGCATTTGGTATATACGGGGCAAGGTACGATTCGATAACTGATTTGAAAATTGAAGCGATACATGCGAACTGGCGGCACGTAAACGAATAAATTTTAAGTAAATTTGAACTGAGAAATCATAATGTTCTTGCATGTTTAGAAATATTATGGATAATGAGTTAAAGAACGAAACATTTAATAACTTTATTGTTAGTCTGTATCGTATAGACAATTGTAATAATAAATGAGATAATGAAGACTTGGCAAATTTTGACAGTATATCGTTAAAGATTTCACAGTAAACGTAACAAATTCCAGGTATCATATTTAATAAATGAGATAATGAAAATTAGGCAAATCAATTTTTGACAGTATGTCGTTAAAGATTTCAAAGTAAACTTAACAAATTCCAGGTATCATATTTATTATCCAGGAGACGATTCTCTTTTAGGAAAATGATATTAAAATTGGTTCAAAACAAACACGAGGATAATAGCAGACATATCGATTTACCTAAAGAAACATTTATTTAGGAAATTGAGCAATATTTTATCTGTGTATCTTCTATTCTTTGATTATTTTAATTCTACATTTAAATAAGCACATTTTTCATAAAAATATTCATTTCATTGGACAAAGGCGCATAATTCCCATAAATAAAAATAGGTTATAGGAATGTAAAACAGAGAAACGACTCTGTTCTATATCAGACGGTCCTGACATTTATAGCGGAGTAATAAATCGAGGCTCTAACTCTTCAACGTTCAGCGCGATAAAAAATAAACATTTAAGTCGGTAGTTCATGCGTAAAAATGCCAAGCAGCGACGTGCAGTCTTCGTGCGTGTAACGGCAAATTTCCAAATTGTAATGGGTACAAATGATAGAAATTACGTGGGAAACTAGTGTAGCTTTCCACCGTCGCGTTGTAGGTATATCCCGTGTCAGATATAACGGTTAATGAAATTTGCAACAGGAACTTGTCGCCATAACGGCTGTCACGAAGAAATATTGATTCTGATGCATGCACGTATACGCATTCCACATCGGCAATTACACCTTGTCAAATGGAACACACTATGCGTTTTAATTTCCATCTCGAGTTAAGTCGAACTGCCCTCTAAATCCAACAATATGGCTTTTAACGTAGCCCAAAGTAAATTATTGTGTCACGCGATATTATAATTTATACTACGTATCTCCTTGATTCTCTGAAATTTTCTATACTCTTGTTAATTCTGGCATATTCCTCGGCAATGATACTTATTTGAATGTATAATTCAGTTCGAAACTTCACATTGCATTACAATTTTTGCAGATATCGTTAAATTTATGGGAAGTAATGTAGATCATTGTAACATAGTGTATTTCACTGGTTTCACACAGACAAAACGAAACTCTAAAAAGGCAGAATACAGAAGTAATTAAAATTCTCTTTATATCGTGAAAGAAGCGTTTAAAGCATTCAATTTCTATACGAACTGCCGAAACAATGCGTGAAAATTATCGAGTGATATTGACGAGCGAGCATAGGCTGAAAGAGTCCCAATTCGTTCCAGTCGGACTCGAAAGCTCCGAAATATTCAGCTGGTGCAAGAAATTGTAGCGTTTCCATGCTCCGTTCTGGAAATTAACTCGTTGCGTTACACGAGGAAAGCTAGAAACTGCAATCAGCTACATTCCGAACAGGCACGTGCCGTAAGAGCTCCATTTCCGGTAGTCAGGTTGTTTCTTTCAACTAGAACGATGGTCTTGGAGCGTTTATATACGAATGCCTTCACATTTCGGATGCTTCGTGACAGATACACAGACACATACACATAAAGATGTAGATAGATAGATAAATAGATAGATATATAGAAAGAGAGAGAGAGAGAGGGAAACTTTCGACTATACTTCGTTCGCACAGTCGTAACGCGTCGGAACTTTGAATTTGATTGGGCTGCAAGAGCCAACGAAACTCTGCTCGAGTCCTGTCCATGACACTCGACAATGGAATCGTTGCGTTTCGACTGCACGCGTACACTCGTATGGAACTTCGACGACAGTTTCATCCGACAATGAATCAAACCTCGCCTAAGGCTAGCGAGAAGCTTAAATCATGGACAATAGTTGGTGCTCCAAAGGATGGGACGAGGGATGTTCGATTTTCGGCTCTTTCGATTCCTATCGAACGTCTAATAATTGGAGAGTCGAGGAATATTCGTCCGAATTAAATAATGCCGGTATACAATGGAACAATTGGCGAGGCTAGGTATTGTGCCGGTAAAAAGGGTTTAAATCAAATGAATACAATTTTATATTCCTCTCCTTAATAGTTCGTTTTTCTAGCATAAGTAACGTTGGGCAAATGTTTTGACTGTATCAGAAGCTTGAACGCTTTTCAATCTCAACCGTGATTTATCTTTTCCTCTTTCATTTATACCCGTGTATTACATTTATATGCACGAGTTTTTAAAGGTACACGAGTGGATGTAAGTGTATGTGAAGCAAGTGTGAAATATTTAAAAGAGGCTGTGCATTTTGGTCGAATGTGGACAGTTTGTGGCATGAAAACGTTTTGGAAGAATTAATGGACGTCAAGTGGAGCAGTTTAAATAAAAAGACGTTTACTGACTTCTATTCTCTCTTACATTTTGAAGCTGGACTGTGAAATGTATACGGTTGTTAGTAATTGTAATAATACCGATGAAGGTAAAAATCAAATTTTTCTACGACCGATTGATTTTCGAGAAAAATGATTCCCAAACGAGTCTGACCTTGATGAAAATATAGAAATCTCAAGGAAGAAAGCATTTTTCGTCATATTAGGACAATAATAAGTAACTGACAAATGACAAGGTCTCGGGAGAACTTGACGTGCCTTTGAAACAATCTGGAGTATCCTTCAAATAAGTTTCAACAGCGTTAGAATGACCGAGGCACAGTTTTGACGATATTCAACTCCCCTTTAATGCCCGTAACATTACCTTACGATATAATATAATGATTTTAACAACATTTTGGACGATCTCCAAATGTGCTTTAGATAGTCTTTGGTGACTTAAAAATAATTTCCGGACGATCTTCACCTTATGATCAGTTCAAGTAACATTTTCCTAATACCTATCTCAATATCTTAAAGAGGAACACTTGCGAAACTATAGAACCTTCGTAACATCTCCTGGAAGCTTTTGATTTCGAAGAAATCCCCTCAATATCCTTTTCTATTTAAGATTTTAACCTTGCTTTATAAAAATAGAAACTTTTAACTTCAATGTTTTACAGTTGAGTAGCTAACACCTAAGAAATCCCACGCAAGAAGGACACGAGCTTTCCAATTTAAGTGATTGCGCCCTTTCGTTTAACAAATAGTCTTATCCTGCCACGCATGTTTATTTATCAAGTAGAACGACTGGGTGTGACTTATCTGAATTCCTTCGATCAACGTAGACCCTCGTTGATTCGGCTGGACACACCTCGAACTATTTCGGTTCACCCTGATTCATCTGGAACGATTCCGGCAACTTTCTACTAGTCTAACCTCCACCTATGTACTTCCGAGACCCGCACTGATTGGCTTCGACCTTGCCGAACCGATTTCTGATAAATCTGAACCAAGTTCGAATCTCTGTCTCTGTCTCTCTTTGTCTCTGTCTGTCTGTCTGTCTCTGTCTCTCTCCCCCCCTCTCTCTTACTTTTTCGCTTTATCAGGACTTTGGCCGAAGAGACAAATTATTGGAACGCTTTAACGCTTGTATCAACTCGAATTACTCACCATTTGCGACCGTTGGACTAGTTTCTCGAATTTCGTCCGAGCTTATATTTGCAGGCTTGTATTTGTTGCGGTTTACTTTAATTGAAGTGTCAAAACAGTGAACGTAATTGGATACAGCGAGAAAAAATATTGGATAATGTTTAATTTTCGTTCGTTTCGATTTTGTCGCCAGTGTATGTGCATACGAATACTTTTTTACGGGTTAGAATGTAATATCGTGAAAGAGTTAGATTCTTGCGTCAATTCTTTTTATTTTATACATGTTTAATAGTTGATATATATATATATTTTTCTGATCTTGCATTTTATGTAAAAATACTATTTATTTTCCATGAAAATAAAATAAATTCGTTTTTCATCATGCCAAATAACTGGCAGTCTCTACGCCCTCTGTTACAATAGTCACGTTTCACAAATTCCCTTCGTTTCGTTCATAACTCTAAGGATTGTAATTATCGCTTTGAGAAATGTCTACAAACGAGTTTCGCGAGAGTTGGGAGCTACAGATGACGTCCAAAGGAACTTAATAATCACTTTTATGTAGATAGTTGTAAGTATTATTTTATCTTACTATCTTTACGTGCCTCTTTTAGGCGTAAAAAGTCCCGCAGAATAAAACAAATCTAAGAAATTCATAAATCGTACGTTATATCGTACGGAAAAGTTGCTTCCAAACATCAATTTGAGCAATTCAAAGTAGTAAAACAATATTTTTTAAATAAATTTAATTAGAGAAAGTACAATGGACATGTATCTATGAATGACGAAGGTAAAACACCATTAATAAATCACTGAGCAAAGGAAATTTATTTGTTTCTTTAGAAATACACATACACACACTGGTACTGGCAAAGTTTTTCCACTTTCTTCTCATTCACTTAGATGTTATTCGACGTGCTTTCACATAGTTCAGTCTACTGACTTCTTCGAACTTTTCCCGATACCTTTTAATTCGTCTTCGCTCCTATCTTGGACCTTCTGTTACATTCTAGCTTCGTTCCTTCTTCTTTTTTTTCACAGAACTTCTCTGAATTAATCTGATTTGCTCGACCCTGTTCAGACACCTGCTTTATCCGAGCCACTCCAAGCTTAGCTTGACTTACATAGATCTTTCCTGACTCAAACAAACGTGCCTTCTGTTTCGTTCGTCTTATTCGGATCCCTTTAATTCGTTTGACTTCCTCTTAAATTTTAAATCGTCCGCTTCTTTCTGCCAAAGTTGTGCCGACTACGCGGACATATTTTTTTCAAGTAGTTGAATTACTATCAAACTTTTATCAGTTTTATAAGTATAAATATAAAAAGGATAAAGTTCTTCAAAAGCCGTTATAATTTTCTATTTACACACATACGCGCAATTCAGAATTTTATCTTACGAGGCCTTTGTACATAAAGTTCCTGAATTGTTTGTAATTACTACAAGAAAACCACGTACAATAAATTGAGCAACCTTACTCAAACCTAGTCAAAGTAGAGGAAAATTTAATCGCTGTCGGCGTGCCACGAAATCCAATCACAAAGTTCGACATATCTCAGCAGTTTACGTGCTCTTATTCGCGAAGTTATGCGAATTAATAAAATTTTATACGGATGAAAAGAATGACTGTAGAATGTTGTCATTACAAAAAATTCACCTTTTTCAAGCATAGGTCCCAAATCTAATTATGCAAGACTATCATTCGCAAAGAAGTTTGAAAACGAGTTAACGTTGCTACAACGAGAACAATTCGATCTTTTTATAACGAACCGTATCCAGGGTCCACGACGAATACGATTGAAACAATTGAACACTGACAGAGAATAGTTGGGAACAGGCTAATCTGAGTAAAATCGACGCGAATTATTACGAGTCTTTGAATATGAATAAAATGAATGTTTTATACTGTAATAGATATTGCAATCCTTTCACCGTGAATGTCAAAAAATAGAACTCGAAATGAGTTTCAATATGTTAAGATTGCTTCCATCTACCTCGTGACTTCAGTGACAGCTGCAGTAGATTCAGAGGGCGTTAGACAGGCAACTGAATGTACATTAGTGACGTGAAATACTTCAATTGCGCAGAACTCTGTTTCGGATATAGAAATGCATGCATCTACGAAATGGAAAATTAAACGTATTTGATCGAAGTGTACCTTATCGATCGATTAACATACTCGTAACTGACATACTATTGCTTTCGCTTAATTATGTCCTCTTAATTGCTAGGTTTTAGAGATGAACAGATGAACAGAAATGTAAGCAACGAGATTGGAGTAAATATTGTTAGTTAAATTAAGAATATGTCTGACTAAAATGGTATAGAACTCCTGCGGAGAAGTAACCATATTTTAGTAGCAGTGGATTGATCGTTTGAGCTATTAAATCTTTCTTGTATTTTGTTTTGAAATTTTCCCTCCCTATATTTAGCTTTCCGTTTTCCGAGCTAATTTGTTGGAAAAAGCTGCTCTGTCTGTAATTCTCCGATGCATGTTGAATCCACGGGATTTGGTAGTAATCTTTGCGCATATCGAGGGTTTTAATCCCACATTAATGTAATCTCTAACTCCTACGCTTATCACGATGAGTATCTCCGGACACAAATTCGCCACATGAAGTTCATAAACGATGTTAAACCGGAAGTGTCTTCGCCTTGTGTGGGAAAAGCCACGTGCATTTCGATGGATAGTGAAACGAACCGCAGCAACCACAGAGACAGCCGAGTTTGGAAACCAAGTTACGAGTGAGGACGCTAGTGACATTCGACAATAAGCGAGAAATTCAGATTTGTATGATATGCACAATTATAGGGAGAAGCGAAAGCATTCTACCAAGAGATCATTAAATGAAATGCCAGACTAGCGAAAACTACGTCAAATTATGTACTTGTATAAATCAGATAGTTATGCAAAGACATTCTAGAATTGTGTTTGCTATGCAATCCTTTGGTCATAAATACGGTGCTACTTGTGTATATCTCCAGTTCAAAGACTGAAATAAATGAAAAGAATGAGCACAATTCTTTGTGGCAGGAAATAACTATTTCTACCAAGACGCAGGATGGATTTTTCAGAATCGATTTCGAAAGCTACGGGTAGTTCAAGGTTGGTTACATAGTTTCGAAAAGAGCATCACCCCTACGGGATGATCCAAAGTGAGTTCCGCGGTTATACAGCGGTTTATGATAGATACTGTTCTCTCAGCCACTGCAACCTCGATTCGGAAATCCTGCGATTACGAGATCAATAAGCAATATGTTAAATAGTTATTGTTTCAAGTAATGAATATTTTTGATGTTGTGCCTCTGTTTATCGCCTGGTTATGGAGAATTTATTTGTTAATATTGTCCATTATTTTGTAATGGTCCTCAATCATCCAGTCAATCATCTAATAATGTAGGATATAGTATTGTACAATACTCTAATCTCGTGTTACAATCTAAAATTTGTTCAATTTTATAATTTTTTATATAAGTGAATTTTTTGAGATTCATAGAATTTCTATAGGAGTATTTTGCTCTTACAAATCCTAGAATTATCCTTTCCTTAACAAAGTTTCTGATAACTGCGTGTCTTCCAACGTCTCTACAAAATCTCACGCCAATCGTTTAAATGGCAACTATGTATTGACGATATTGCCAATACACAGCACGATAGGAACAGGCAGAAGCACAAGGGATATTTTGTCGAACGTTTCTTCCAGGCCAAGGAATCGCGCGAGCATCCACGGAAGACAGTATTGAAAGATGTTTCCCTATGGAGGAGTGAGAAAGAATTATAGTAGAACGTGCAAGATTTCCCATTGGATAACAGAGGTTTAGCAAAAGTCGCCGCAGCGTTTATTTCCTGCTACCATCAACTTCTTGAGCTCCTTGACATTATCAAAAGCTGTATCGGCTTTACCATAGCGCAAATAAATAAACGACACGAACTCATACTCCGAGTGTTCGCGTTGAAAGATATTTAACGAAGCGTCGACCAAGCCATTTTATAATAATCTTAATTATGTTATATTTTACTAAATTCTAAATTTATGTTCAGTAATTGTTGATTGTGAAAAAAAGTGTATAGTAAAATTCCTGTGACCGTTTTATCGAAAATACCGGTGTCAAGACGATAAAATATTGCGACTAAATCATATTTGCGAAAAATTGGTGCACGGTATAAAATACATGACATATTCATCCGACTCATTTATAAATCCGGAATCGTATAAATGTTTAATACAAAATAGAACATAATATAGTACAAGTGAAACAAAAATCAAAACACCATGATTAAAATCATGATACCATGTTTATAAAGCGATAGAAATTCTACTTTTAATAGTATACAATTTTGAATAATTTTAAATTTTGTTTAATATAGTGGACAGTATCAGGTATAATTAAAATTATGAATGTATGTAATAAAAATTATGAATATATTTACACGTCATGATAAATTATTATCCTTCGGTACTTTCTCTTCTTCCTATTATGTTCACAGTAAAATTACAATTCCTATAGTTTCGTAAACATCTTGCACATCTTCATCGTACATCTTATGCATTTTACATGCATAAATACACACGTATATCTTCCTCTTCAATGGTAAAAGAGAAAAGAAAGCCGATAAATGCTATTTCTCACGTTAAAAACTTATATGTCAGCGGAGTTACACTTTATTTCCTCTTGTCTCGACATAAAAAAGACAAAACACGTATTAAAAACTAGTACACAATGCAGTTCACTTTCTACCAGCTTTGCCAGGAGATTTCATGCGCGAGATCATGTAGTACCGTGTAACGTATTACATTCCGTCCTTTTGTAACACAGAAAATATTACGAAGTAGAAAACGTTCATATAACATTACTCGAAACAACTGTCTGCAATTTTTCTCCGCATCAGACTTTCATATTTCACGAAACAATTTCGTCGCGTGCAAATGGCACGGTGTTTCGCATTCTTATCCCGCCGCTTCTGCTTGGCGGCGGATATCGATCACGGAAATCGCGTGATTCGCTTACCCAACGACAACGTATCGCGAAAATATGATTCGCGTCCTGGCGCTATGATAAGTTGATATTGGTGGTGTTTCAGTCGGTCGTTCCACTGCGATCTATGACATTAAAAAAGGAAAGGGTTACGGGGTCGTAAATCATATTTCGAAGATACGTGTTGTGAATGCATAATAACGGGGGAATGGATCTTTTTGATAAAAACACTCGCTACATGGAACTTTTATAAAGCATGTTGGGGTCTTATCGCTTCGATGTTCGTGTTTTTTTTATTTTCCAGCTTTATACGTTGCAATTATGCGATGCCTGCGCTTTCAGCAATATGTTTTATTACTGCATTACTAAACTCAACATAGTTTTACGAGCATGCAGGAATGAAAAAAATCATTTCTCACCTCGACACACTTTCCTCGACACTGTACGCGTTCCATGTACACGTAGTATTTCTCCCTACTCCTTTTTGTTTCATTCCATTAATGGAATATATTAAAATATTCCTAAGCTTATTCCCTTGCAATTCCAATCGAGGACGCTGCACCCAACGAGGCGTAAACGGAAGAATTGGCTCGTAGCTGCACCCCCTCGATAATTAGCGTTTCGTTTTCTTATTAATTAACCACGAGTTAGCACACGATACACCCCAACCACCCTTTCATTTCTATCGAAGTATCGACCGAGATACGTGTTCACATTTTCTACAGCAGAACAATTATTAGATTCGCAGAATCTGGTTTTCTCTACGAGCGGACGACGTTCGAGGAAAGCCAGTCGCGATCATTCGGATGAAACTGCTGCAACCAAGATAGGATTCTACGACTGGAAATTTTCGTCGTTCGATTCCTATCGAGTGGAAATAAAAGCTTCGATATGGTCGATTTCACGAAATAAATATGTACGTCTCGATTCATGAGAAGTATTTCTCGTGATAGACAATCCCTAAACATTTCCACTCGAATCAACGGTAGGCGACGGGGTAAATTTTCCGAATCATTTTACGTATCATTTTATTTAGACGTTATCGCTCGATTGTATCATAATATAACGCAACTTTATGCGGAAACGTTGAAAATGGCGAATATTAACTCGCGATGCAGCGATGTCGAGAGTTTTGTGCGATTATCGGGAAATCTCGCTTAATTGCCATTTCTATTGGATATCGTGATTTATGAGATATTTATATTTACGTGTTTTGTAGCGGAGTATTAGTTAATACCTTCTTGAGATAAAAGACGAAAAATTCCAGTAAATGCCAATAATATACGATATCGATTGACAGCCAATGTTTGCTATTCGTTAATAACTTTCCACGTATGCGAATATCTTATAAATTCACGTAAAAGTTTCAAAGATAACGGAACGAATTAATTTTCTATTTACGAAGAGATACCGTCGTAAGAGCCATGAATTCTTTCGTTGATCCTGGGAACTCGGTTTTCGATCGAGCGGAAATAAAACGTTCGACTGCGGTGAAACGAGCCTGCCAAACAACAGCGTTAAACCGATGTCGATCGATCCACTTACATCGAACTTCAATCGAGTTGCGAGTCTAATCGTCTCAGGCAAAGCAGTAGTTCGGGAAACGTAATGGGAACGCTCGGCTGGCCAGAAAGGATCGAAAAAGCCGCGAAAGTCGACATTAATCTTCACCGTCGAACGAGATCATAGAAGAGGAAAATTGATGGTCGTCGTGGGATAGCCTAACATGATCACGTTCCACCGATGGAGTGACGTCGTTTCATTATAAAAATTGACAAGGGACTAGTCGGAATCTAGCCTCCTCCTTATATAAAATCAATATTTATAGGCACCTCGTTTAAGCTTTCCAAGATCAAACAATTCACTTCATTAGATTTTATATAAATGATTATTGCTACTGAATCTCTCGGAATCTAAAGCGATCAACTCCATTTTTTGTGAATTTCTCAATTTTATTACACAAGCGCGCGATTAAACTTCAATTTCCATGAAACCAATAACTTACTTCCATAAGTTCGTTCAGCGCAACACGATCCTAAGGTAAATTTAAAATCGTGTTCGTAATATCATCACTCTTCTTTACATTTCCTGTGACCTTTGAACGCCACAATTATCTTTACCACATGCTAAAAATAATGAAAATCCTATAGTACTAAAGGGCAGAGTTAAACGTAAGTCTTTAAGCAGCTTATTCGTACTATTATCAATATTGATCCGTTGAGAAGTAGAATCTATAACGGCAACTATCTATTATTCTTTAGTAAAAAATGAAATAAATTGAAATCAGTAAAATGGAATATCAGTTATTCTACTGTAATAATAAAACACAATCTCATATTAGTATTCTGGATTTTCTAAAATAGAATCTACACTTTATATTCTTCTTATATATTTTTTAAATCCGTTCGTTATTGAATTTTAGTTATTTCTACGTAGAAATATTTTTACATTCTTATTCGATTTCTGTATTGAAGAAAAATATATTTCAATTTCCGTTAAAACAATGTTCTCCCAACCTAACCTCACTGCCTGATCAGACTATCCTTTGGAAGGTAGACTATGATACATTGGTATGCATCACATTCAATGACGTCGGTCATTTCTGCGTTATTATCCCGAACGTTCCGGCCCGTGTGTGGGCCAGGTCTCTATGCTAGCGTTCAAACGAAACGAAAGCGTACGGAGACGGACAACGGAACGGGCACGTCCACGGAATCATCGATATTCGATACGTGATGGTATTTTTAATTAACTTCGGAACGCTATTCATCATCGCCTCGGAAGAGGGCGGGAGGATCCAAATTACGAGGACGTCCTTGACTAATTAATTTTCAAGGGGGAGGGTGCAAAGGAGGCGGATAATTTTGTTTCGTACTTGAAACGAATCGATTCATGAAAGCACGCTGCGACACGGCTTTTCAATTTCAAGTTTTCCGTCAGATTCACGATGTAAAGCAGCCGTACCCATTTGTTATCATCCACTCTCGACCATCCTTCCAACTTCCCGACTGTAATGTCCACTTAACGAGTACCTTGCTTTTATTGATTATCTTGTTACCAAGACGCTTCAGGTGTTTGCGTGGAAATACGCGACGACGTAGTTGTGCGAGTCGAATGATTTGGATTTGATTGGAAAAATGGTGTGTGTAGGCGTGGAGGGTGTTGAAAATAAGTTGGAGAATTCGTTTACAGAGTTTGATGAGGTGTACGAACGAAATGCAATCAGTGTAGATTCTTGAATCAACTTCTTAGGAGTAAAAAGTATTTTCAAGGCAAATATTGAACTGTAATTGAAATGTAGGAAAATATATGGTGAATATAATATAATAAATCCATCGAATTATTATCTAAAATACACTATAAGTCATCTTGAAATAGAAAAAAGCAGTTTATTTTACAGATTATCTTTAGTTCAATCGATTATTATAACATATGATATGAAGCTATGTATATATAATAAAAATCAAGCAATTTTCTCTGATATTTAAAATACAAAAAGGTAGATAATATTACGGTCGTAAAGAAGCTTTTAGAAGAGACAAAGAAAAGTAGAAAATACAATGAAGAATCATGTTTTATCGTCTGACGTAACGTATTGGAAATCTTACTCACATTTGACCAGCAGTAAAATCTGCTTGTTTCCGACGAATGTTTCCACACTTTCATCTTTCGTCATTATTTTCTAAAATTTATATATTTATAGAACTTGTTTTCTATGTTCACCATTTATGTTCTTCTTTTGTTTCGTCACGGTTTCCAGTACAGTTATCAAAATAATGCAATTAACTTTAAAACAAAAATTTCTATGAAAAACGAAGCAGATTCTATCTAAAAAGTACAGAAAGCATAAATTTCAATTTAAGAGAAGCGGAAATCTTTGAAAATTGTGTACGCGTATAGTCTGACTAGGATCAGCCCTATTCTACTGAAACCCATAAACCTTCATACAGGATATAATAAAACTCGTTTCCTCCAAATTCCGTGCCTGGTGCCGTTTATATTTTCCCACACATTCTAGTTACCTCGTGTGAACGTCACTCATAGCAGCCTAAAAATATTAAATTTCCATACGGGGGTTCTGAAAGGAGCCGGTGTATCACATATAACCATTGCCCGTAGCAAGTGCGTGCGTGCACTAAGTGGCAGGTAAATTTGCATGGAGCCGGAAGAAACGTTCGATTCTAAAACGTGGAGCGATGCTTTTACGACAGGGACGAAACTCTTTCGTAAATAAATCACCCCGTAACATGACAGAGTGATAGGGCCACGTGGGGGACCCTTGTAACTGGTTGCAATGGTTCGTCCAATATTTGCACATCGATGCTTTATGAAGTGGATAATGCTGCGAAACTGCTTATCCACTCGTATCGTGTTTGATGCCATATCCATCGTCCGCTAGCTTAAGTCTAACGTGAGATCGCTATTGACCACGTTCGTGGATTTTGCATCTGAATAATTTGTAGTGCGGTCGTAGGAAACTACAATAATTAGTTAAAAATAATTAATGAGGTCAGGACGAGTTAATTGGTAAATCGATCCAATTCGGAGTATTTCTTGCTGAACACGTAAGCGTAAGAAGACTCGCGAGATTGATATTGAATTAATTATCGTCATTTGAGTTGGTTTGAGATTTATCAAATTTGAGATTATCGTAAATATAACTTCTGTAAGACATTAACATTTTATAGGGCAGTGTAACGAAGGATTTCTATAGTCCGTTTCCAATTGTTATCAAGAATTTCTTTTAATCTGACCTATACAAATTGTTTCAGAAGGTTGGTGTGAAATTGATACAGTAAATCTATGAAAATTCATATATATCACGAACACATCAAAATTGTCAATCGATACCAACTGTTTAATCCAAGATCTATATAAAAATCCAATCAGGATTCCTTTTCATTTATTTTTTATCACGATATTTCATCGTCTAAGATCCACTTCCAGCAACGACGATGCAAGGCCGGGCATCTTTTCCAAGTTTCGGCGAACGTTGCTAACGAGACGTTCGACGATGTTACGACAGATCGAAGATCCGTTCTGGCTGCGTTTTTGCGACGATCAAACCTATCTTCTTTCCACGATATCGTGACATATTACAGTCTACAAGGGGGATCTTTTTCTACGATCTCAAACACTCGAAATCGGGTGGTAATTCTTCATTGTGCACAAGTGGAGGAGGTGGAAAGCCCTTGGTTGTCGTCGACGTTGATTATCGCCCTCTACCACTGTCCTGAATCACTCGGAGCCATTTAATCCCTGACGGTCGATGCCCATGCATTTCGTTTGACAGCCGATACGATTGCTTCTGCTCACAGTGACACATATAGCTCGTAAACTTTTACCGATCGTAAATGTTCCAACAATTATATAACGACCATTATTTTCATGCATTTACGAGCAAACACTGGCACCGATAGGACTACATCTTAGCTCATAACCCATCCGGTCGCGAGCATCGTAAATCTTGACGGTTGCATCGATTCCGAGTATACCTCGACCGTTCAACATGCCAACGTGTTTCTATTCGATGGGAAAGATCGCGGCAGATATCATGTTATAGTCCATAGAGACCAGCATTTGGAGTATTGGTGGTTCATGAAGTTTCATTAGTCAAGACGGTTCGGGTGTAATCCTTAATATATTCCTCGATCTCCTTATTCCTAGATTCAATAAATTTAAGGAGTATTATTATACAACAATGTTACTATAATTGAAATCAATATATCATTATCTTTCAGTTTTTAAGAATCTTCTTCTTTATCATTATTTATCATTTTTGTTTCTCCAAGTTAAGGTTCTGATATCTGATTTTTCAGATAGAGAGGATTATATAGAATATTCGAATAAATAATAGTTGCATACTCTAAACGCATACACGATAGAAATGTTTCGCAAATATCGGGAACATCTCTTTATATCAAGGGTTGTAAATGTGTTAACTTTCTTTATCGGGTCAAGAAATATTTCCCTTATCTCATGTTACCCCTTGGGAGTAACAGAACTCTGTACGATAAACGTTGAGCTCGTATGAAGCGCAGAAGGTGGGACACAATTTTCTCCATTTCCCACCCTAACTTTTCAAAACCCAGCCTCTCCACGATAATTTTCTGTATCCTCAAAGAGCAATTAAAAAAACATCTCCAATCATCATTGCAACTGTACAATAACGACATCAAATTTTCCTAAAATTCAAATTTGTTATATCTTTTCGCTGAAAAATGATTACTATCTCTGAATCGTGTGGATGATTTTCACGTGCTAGAGTACGAGCAACAATTGAAAAAAGCTTTAATTTGGAAATCACACGGAGTCAAATCTGCACCATGTCCTTTTGGCCTTTCACAATGGGGACGAGGTCTTCGCGATTCCCTCGGCTGCCCTATATACCGATATTGCGAGTTCCATATAGCGTGTTCATCTTTGAAGTCGCGCGACAGCTGCGAGAGTAAACATTTGGCAGTTTTGGCGTAAAAGTGTGTCGATGTTGCGTCGATATCAGGCCAATTGCTCGAAAACAATGGTCGAAGGAAAAACGATAGAAAATTTAGCGGCAAGATTATAAGAAGAATCGACGCGTAACACCGTCGGCAACTAAACTCGAGGTCAGCGTTTTTACTCGAGGAACGTTGAAAATGGTTATTGGACGCTTCTCCTCCATCGAACACGCCGAGAAGTTTCAGAAGACTATGGAAAAGAGGTCAACGTTAAACAGTCGACGCCCGATTCGGGCCATCAAGTTCTTGGCCAACTTTGACTAGATCTCCACAGGATCTTAAATATTTATGCGCTGTCGTGCATCCTCAGTCGCGCTGAAATTTTCAAGTTCTCCTTCGTCTCTGAGAAAAGGAATTCGTACGAAGCGCCCCGTTAAACTTTCATTTGCCCTAATGATCTTTCTGCAATTGATTCCCAACGCCGGAAGTATACTCTTTGTCGTCTTTCAGCTCAAAATTGCTCGTGTTCTCCTAGGGATTACATGCGAGTCGATGGAGAGCGAACAACGCGTAAATTAATTAAAAACGCTTGTTTCATGGAAGCCAAGGGAATTTTGGATGAATGTTCGTATCGCGTGATCCTTTGTCTTGTAGCTTTATGGCTAGTCTGGTTACTTCTAGTTCACGGTAACGCGAATTTTGTTTCTGTAACTCTAAGAAGAATCGATTCTTGTGTCTTGATTTGACTGGACAAATTTTCTGGAAGATCGAATGGCGAATTAAATATGGTTATAAAAGCAATATGTAAAATAATTTTAGATTACTCGATAGTATTAAATAGATTATGTACTTATTGCGCACACGTATGTTAGTGCTTAAACTCCAATTAAGCTACTTTTACGATCCTTTGTACGTATAATTGTACGAGTATAATTTTGTGGGGGATTCCGCAGATGTTCCAGGGCGTTCTGAATGTACGAGAAAGGGAAATATAATGTATATTGCCTTAATCCCTTGCGACCATTGCAAGATAAACTTGACGGAAAAATTACATAATTGAGCTGGATATTTATGAATCGTTCCTGGTATCGGTAGACAAGTTACTACAGAAATTTTTTCAAAGAAATGTAGGGCAGCTATAATGCGAAACGAAGGCTTTGTGATAAATGTGAGTTTAAAAGCAATATTCAATATCACAGAATACACTGTTCAATTCATCAATTGAAATTATTACTTACTGAAAAACTACAAACGATATAAAATACTCTAAAGCATATTTGCAATGAGAGATTTTTCAAAATTAATATACGAACATTTTGTATCCTTTGATCGTGTTCTATCTCATGAAATACGTTTCTGAAACGAACCTAAAAATTCTAGAAATTAACTTGATCCTAACCCAATCAGCATCTAATCCAAGCCAAGCGAAAGAATCACGTTCATCTCAAAGATTAGTGCCCTTTTATATCTAGAGAGCACGATCCGCGATAACACCGGTGATTGCCCTAACGAAGCCGTACTGCACCTAGGCGAGGCACCGGTAATTTCCGGTTTCTTCGGTTCCGACGACGGTGTAGTCGCACGTCGCGAAAGTAAAATTCATCCGTTTGAGACGTTTCAACGGAAGCTCTGCGCTGGAAGTAACTGAAGCGCTACGAATTCCTGCCTTCGTTTCTAATTACGATTTAAGCCGTGAGCTTATTCCCCGCCGTCGCATCGTCCCAAAGTCGCCGTTTCTCAACGCGGATCGTCCGACCAGAATATTATATCGCACTCCAATTTCCTGCGCCCTACGTTAATACGAACTTAGTCCGTTTGAACCTGTTGCCCCGACTGCTGTCGTCTTTAAATGTCTGCTGTTATTTTTTTTTAACGATGGAACGTAGCCTGGTGCTAGTCGTTTAAAGTATTCCTGGCGTCAGATGTTCCGTCTGAAATCCCTGAAAACGCCTGATACGCTGTTTCCAGAAAGCACGTTAATGGGTTAACTAAAGGAAGTTTCTGGCGAAGAAGAAACTTTGTCCAAGAAATTTTAATAATTCTGAAAATCTTCGAATTTAGCCAAAAATTGAAATCAGTAGGTGGTGAGGTTTCTCGTTTAATGCGTACGATTATTCCTCGATCGACTATTCTTTGTGTGAATAGTTGGGAAACAAATTGTAGGTGGAGATGGACCATATCCTTCATTCGTTTGTTAGTTCGTTCGATTCGGTCGATTCTCACTTGATCGTTTGAGATGATGGCCCCCAGATGACGACTAAGATTGATGGAAATAGATAGTGTTTAGGAAATGATGACGGATGGAAACTTTATATGACTGCAAAAAGTTAGGGGTTCTAGATCTTTTCAGCTCTAAAAACGAAAATTTATTACACATCCTGTTGTCTCTTATTATAAATTATAATATCCATTATAAATTGCAAATATATCCGAATGCATCAATCTTTCTGCTTTTTATAGCAACCTACGTCTTCACGCTACGAAGAAAGCAAATATAAAATAACGAAAGCTACGAAAGAATATTCCTCGTCGTCCATTCTACTTTCTAAAATAGCATTTCTCCGTATCCTTGATACCTTACAGAATCGAGCATGCAATAACCACCAGATGATCTCTTACTTAAATTTCAAAATAGACGAGCAGTATATAGAATCGAACATAAGAAGAAAGTAAAAAATGTGGATGTTTAGTTCCAAAAAGAAAGACGAGATTTCTCCGCGTTAGTCTCTGCACGTCTTCCAGGTCTTCTAAGTAATCATCCAACGAATAATAACGTTGATGGCAAACCGACGATAGGGACAAAGCGGATTGGCAGCGGAAGGGTGTAGGAGGCGCGTAGAGAGCGAGCTGAAGACGGGTAACAGGGTTGTATCTAGATGGCGCAGCTGCGAGAGCAGAAAATCGATACTTATCGTCTCCGACGAACAGCAGGCCGACTTTCCAGTACGCGGCTCGTGTGCACGAGGTAAACATGGCTCCCATGGCAATTAGAATGGAATGATACGTGGAAAAGCCTTCAATAGATCGTTTCTCTCTGATCATCATGGTACGTTGCGGTAAAAGAGAAACCGGAAAGACTATCTGGGACGGAAAATCGACGGCTGAACGGACTGTGACTGGCGGACGACCGATAGGACATGTTGACAGTCGATGGATGTCAATTATAATCGCGTGTACCAGTGACTAAACCGATTCGTTCGCTCGTAAATCATACACAGTCACGTTAATAGTTGACGTTTACCAATGTTCGTTCACACGATCACGCGCTAAACTATCGGTTCTTCTTCTTTCTGTCTTATGTGCAGTACGGATTTGTGAATTACGCCCTCGAGTTGCTGGTTGTGAAGACCTTTGACAGCGAGACGTGGGAGGCGATAAAGTAGGTAAAACGTGGGCGCCCGACTCGCTCTCATTCTCTTTCTTTCTCTTTGTCCCTCTATCGCTGTCTTTGGTGTCTCATTTGCTGTGTACACCACGCTTGCATGATCCATCGTTCACATTTTTCTTCCTATTCGTGTACAATCTTAAATATTCGCAGCGTTGTCCGTTCGATTTCACGAATGCTAGTCGACATCTGTCGAGAAGGCTACAAGTTGATAACGAGAAGACGCTTTGCCAGGCCACGTGGTATGGACTCCATGCTTGCCCAGCTTTATTTTGCTCTAGCATTCCGATGTATATAGACGTATCTGTAGCGGGGTTCGGTGCATCCGTGACCCGAATCCTTCGCATTCTTTAATTGGAAATTCGCTGCCTCAAGAAGATATTTCTTTTTCCTCGCCCATTGCAGTACTAGCCGGAATTTATATTGAATCTTCTGGCCAATGTGATTCCATACAAATCGGTAAAATGATTGAACTTCCAATTCGATTTGAAGAATAAACGCGACGAAAATGAATTTCGTCGATAAATTTCATTGTGGCGGTTTAAACGTCGCTCTTTCTCATCTTTTCCTTGAATTTCTTATGGACACGCGAATATAATGAACCGCACTTTTATTCCTTATGTTTTGCTTGAATATATGAAAATTTATGCTTGTATTTTGAAATATTAGATACTTTCTGCATCCCTTTACTGATGTCCTTATAAATATTGCATCGCATTGTAAAAGTACACGTTTTGTATCTCAAATTAATATAATCGTTTGTGAATTTGCGTTTAAATACACAATGGACTTTTCGAATACCTGTCACGAACATAAAGAAGCTAACCAAACACAAAAGCGTCGAAAACCATGAAATCCGATATATTTATATAGCTACTAACGCTTTTGTTCCACCTACAAACGATTTTGCTATTCTTTGACATATTGTACCATCGCCACGCTCTAACTGCCATTAAAAACACTCGAATGTCACCCTACATTCTACCTCATCTCTCTTTCGTCCATTCAAATGCACTCAACGCCACCATTTTTACTCTTCAAGTGTATCAATCACACCCACAAGCTACATTCGCACCTGTACTTACATAAACTCCTTTTATTGCCCTTAAACACCCTATTCACTCTCAGAATAAACCACACCTCTAAAACTAAGCTCTCATATATTATACCCTAAAGAATTCCACCCTCTTCCGTAAAGAGCGAAGTATAATACAAAACGCACACGTACGGACACATTCATACATTCAGTTCGTCTTACTGTGAAACGGAAAAAGACGTCGAGCCTCGGTGACTTCTTCCATCCTTTTCATTGGATCAACAAGTTCGTGTAATAAACTTTTGTTTACCCGATGCTCAGGGTCTATTGATTCAACGATACAGCCCACGAAATATTGGCACGCGTTTTGCTGTTTACCGAGCGGTCGCCGCGGACCACAGGCGAATCCTTAAATGCTTGATCGAACACACCGCATGAATGTTTCGCTATTTACCGATCAAACGGTCCTCTGGGAATCGTTTGATGCGCCTACTTATTTACCAGGATTAAACGGCGCTCCTTTCTTTCGAACCAACAACTACGGCTTGCCGAAAGATTGTCAACCGTGTTAGAATATAAAAAGAATCGTGTAATTCACGCCGAGGAAAACTTTTTACATTCACAGCGGTGGAATTCCTTTTCCTGATCGTATTCTTAAACGAAAAACTGGTCTTCTTACCAGATCCCCTTTTTTATCTTCTCGTAAAAGTACGTTCCTGCGGGTTGTCTGGAGAAATTTATATGGTGAGAAAAGTAAGGAAAGGACCGAAAGAGAGCAAGAAGATGGTAAGACGGGTTTATGCGCGAATATGCGAACGTGACTCGACAAAGTCACGCGCGAAATTCCCAAGCGTTCCGGAAATGTAACCTTCTTTCGCGGTCTTCAAAGGTGACAACGAGGACCGCGCGTCTTTCGAAGTTTCAACAAGTTCACGTAGTTATTACGTTGGTACACGTGACATGTCGTTTCTTCGGATAAAACTTCGTGCAGCAACTTTATGTTAAATAATTTCTACATGATATTTCATATATCTCTTTCATTATTTTAGATTTACAAGAAACAGTTTTCTACAGTTCAGAAATTCTTTAAATGTTACTTTTCAACGATCTAACTTCGAGGAAACTTATTTATGATATTAATAAGTTTTGTAAGAGTTCGTAATAGGGAATATTCATGAATGCAAAATCGAAAATTTGATATTAATTATCATAGCGGCTGATAACAAAATTCCAATATCTCTATTGTAAAATTTATTGTCATTTACATACACGCATGCTCTCGTCGTTAAACTCCTGAGAACCATTTCAGTTAACTTCCATATAAGTTAATTTAACAGAATTAAAAATTTCGTATGGCCTTGACTGCGTAATACTCGTGTTGCTTCACGGTTTATGTTTCTTTGAATACACGATGAGTTATTGCTCGGCCAATGCGGCACGGTCGGTCAACTATGCGTTTCGCGATTCGCTGAGATTTAATTGAAACTGGCCGGCAACTTAATGTACAAGAATTTATCGTAGAGCCGGTTCAGCCAAGATTATTGGTTGATTATGCAACGTTTTATGAAAGTCTGATTTCCTGTGCTTTCATGGGAATGAACCTGTTTATTAGTGAGACATAAGCTGTTGCCAAGATAATTATTATTAGCGGAAATTGGTGTGTTTGACTTGTTTGTTAGCATTCGTTGCTTTCGTGCATTTTTGTTTAAAATCTCATTTCGAATTTATTTCATTTTATTAGTATTTATAATCGGGGATGACGATGAGCGAATAAAACTCATTTAAGTAGATGTTGAAATAAGTGTGTTTAATAATTTATCTATTCTTGCTTAATTCCGGCTGATTGGGAAAATAATGTTGTCTTTGTTATTTAAAACATACACAGCAACGAATTTAACAATATTAATACATTATTATAATAGTCATGCGTTATTAATCACATAACGAATGCACGTTGCGCATTAACACAACCAAAGATATCGTTAAATGTAATATCGATAAATTAAAGCTAATGGAGGATTAAGGATAGAGAATTAATTTTGGTAAATATAAATATATGTATTGTAATTTAAGACGATAATAGACACACTTCTTATTTCGATGTGATATCGGTGATTTTGATGTAGATCACACGATGTAAGTAATGCGGGTAGAATCAATACTAGCTTTTCTCCTAAATGAAAGAAGTGGTTGTGACAAAGTCCCAGGAGAGCAATGTTGTTTGTTGGAAATATATGAGTGGGAGATACGAAAATGTGGGTTACCCTCGGTGTAAGATACCATAATGACTCTTGAAAGATCCGGGAAAAAGGGTCACTTTAACCGTCCTAAATCACATCCCATCATCACCGCCGTGTTTGTAAACTGCGTGATGTAATTTCCGAGATCTTACTGACGCGACTCGCTTCGCGTAGAAAATATGACGGTGCTTGTCGCTTGCGGAGTGTCCTATTTTCGTAAATCCATACAGAGGCGTAGGTGCAATTATCAGTGACATCAAAGAATGCGTTCGATGAGAGTTGGAAAGATTTTTTGCTACGAAAAGATACACAGGTCTTTGAAAGTTACTTTTTTATCTCCTTTTGACATAATTATCGACATTGTAATTCGGTTGCAGCTGTGGGTATAAACTGTGAAGTAATCCTCTGCTATTCGCGATCGTTAAAACCCATTTTGTAATTAATGCAATATATTTGAACGTGGATTTGAAACAAAGATTCTCTTGTGCTTTGTAGAGGATTAAATTAAATCTGAAAGTTGATCTCTACAGATATTGCAATATCTTTTTTTTTGTTTCTATATTCTATATATGTTTGTATGTCTTTTATTGTCACAGAATATTACTATATTAAAATAAATGAATGATAATTGTGAAGATGTAGAATATATGAAATTTATTATATCTATTTAAAAACATACATTACGTTGTTTATTTTTTAAATATATTTAGATTATCCGTAATTACCAAATATTTTATTTTCCCTTATATAATAATCTGAGGGAATAAAATATTGCATGATATTTCCAATTCTCTATGACCTGAAAATTTATTATAAATACATATAAAATAAGATTTTAACTTTATGTATATCTAAACACCTTAAAATCCTCAAGCCTGTTATAGTACACTCCACAGGCGTCAAAGCGAAATAATCTTGGTGAATGGAAACGCCAATATTATTTTTGCGGTTCATTTAAGATTGTATTATGGTCTTTTGTCGATCGCTAAGAGCCTTCGGGAAGTTATGCGAAAATGCTGCGGCGAGCTTGGAGTGACAGCTCATATCCATGTCAAACGGTGAAGTGCCTTTAGACTGCACTTTGTAAATTTAATGGAAACCGAGCATCTGGTAACCTGTTAAAATGCTTGGCTTTTAGCTGCTAAGAAGTATTTACTTTATCCGATGCGCGAAACTAATTAATTTCCTCTTACATCGTTTACCGCCAAGGCGAACCATCATGATGCGACATGACGTGGAAAAGAAAGAAACGAAACTTTGCCAGATTATACAACGACACTTTCAATTTTCCCAGATTTCTATCCTCTGTCGATAGAAAATAAAACGACTTGTTAGCCGTCCTTTCGAAACTTTAATAAAATCGATGCTGGGTCGCTACGGTGTTTTAGCTCGGAACTGGCAATTAGCATTGCATTACATTGCCAAGTTTTTAATATACGTAGCAGGAAAAGTATCTCTGCATGAAAATTTATCGAGGGAACGAAATTTCTCATTTTACCGTGTATCTTTATAACAATTTGATATAATAGAATATTTATAATAATAGAATAAGAGTTAGAAATTTAGAAGAGTTTATAGAGATATCAATGAGCATCATTGTGATGTACGTCAATACATTGTCAGTTTTCAAAAAAATCTGTTACATTTTCTTAAATCCCTGAAAACGTACCGAGACAGATAATACAGATATAGACAACTTAATTAATTATGTAATTTTCAATGTTATGCGATGATGCTTTCAAGAGTTGAAGTATCCGACTTCTCCGACTGACTTACATCGCTATAAATTTTAACCCTTTATCATGCATGCATCCTTAGAAATCGTATTAGTATTGTGATAATTATAATATAATTATTATATGAAGATTAATGTTTATTTTTTTGTTATCTTGTTCACGCAGGAAAGATGCCGCGGTTAACATGGAAGGACAGTTTCTGGTTCGTCAGATATACGACGATGAAATTACATATAACATCATATCGGCAGCTGTCAATCGGCTCAGTACGTATTCTTCTTTGAATTGTGAATCTTTAATTATATTATTATTTCGCTAAAAGAGCATATTCTGGATGAAAATTTCATAGTATTGTTACAAAAGGTACCATTAAGGAAAGTTAATAATTCGATTATGTAAAAGAAACACGAAAGCTTGATATAATAACAATTTCTCATACGATACTGGATCTTTTAACAGATATCTCTTTAGCGTCTAATCCTATTAAGATTCTTGAGTCGCATTCAAATAATTGCTTTTATCCCTCGGTTTCAATATTTCTACTTCCTCAATTAAATTTTCAACAATATTTAATCCTATCAAGATGTCTAGGGCTTTCCAAATATTTTTACTCTATCACTGTTATTTAAATTTTCATGCAACGTGTAACTCGATTAAGGTTCTTGAATCACTCTAACATTCGCATTCATTATCCTTTTCACAAGGATGATTACGTTTCCTTTGGCACATGGTTCTTGAATAGTAAATTAAAGCAAAATATTTCTTTAACACCTTTTATCACGTAAAACTAATTTTTTATTTGCAACACAACTATAATATTATTATACGCTTCGTTGAACATACATTCTTATCCAAAATTACATTTTTATTCTAATCAATTTAAACTTCAATGAAAAATTTTACTTCCCTTCTCAATTGAAATACTAGTGATAACGATAGTATTACATTCCCCACATTGAACCATAAATTCTCGGCAGAAACGAGAAAAAAGAAAGAACCAATTCTCTAGAACCTTCACCTCTATAATCTCCCTCGACGAACAATTTGTCGCGAGATATCGAAGTCGTAGCTAATCTCTTTTCTGTACAAAAAAGTCGTTATTCCTTCTGGAATATATAGTGCAAGGTGTTTCTGGAACATTGTAATATTATCCTTGATCGACGATCGAACGACGTCGACGTCGGTATCGGTGGTTCCCGTTTAATACGTTAAACAGCGTTAAACTCGGAAAATCAAATTCCATGGAACATCGATGGTATCGAGGATATTACGGGAAATCTTGCAGACATTCCAGCGGACGAGATCCTCGAGCTGTTCGGCAGGATGTTCTTCGAGTTCTGCCAGGATTCCGGCTACGACAAGATTCTCCAGGTGCTTGGGGCTACGCCCAGGGACTTTTTACAGGTAAATAGCGCTTCGACACGCTCGTTTGCCGCCATTCACTTTCCTGCGGAATAAGATTGCTCCGGTAGACCGTGCCCGGGATTCTCGCGATTCCATGCGGATCGCGGTGAAAGTTTCCTGAAAAGATGACACGTAGGTAGATCGTCATTCTCCTTAGTGTTATGTACGAAGGCCATAGATGTTCCGTTACGTAATGCGATAGGATTGCGCAAAAAATTGGATAGAAATGTGGGGACAAAGAGAAACTTATCGAATGCTCGCGTATGATTCAACTAGGTTCATCGTAACTTCTTCTTTCGATTCTTTCATTTCCAAAAGTTTCAAGAAGATGGAAACATTTAGACAAGGCCTCGAATAGGTACGTTAACGAAATGAGAAAGTATATCTACATGATGTTATCAGTTTAAAAATAAAAGAGACAAAATATTATTTAATGGTGAATAACACTTAATCTATGGTATTTTGTTGCAATTTAGAATCACTCGGCGAATGTTAGCAAAAGCATAGAGATCAGGACCTTATCTATAGCTACGAAATATTTTAAGCCAGTAAATTCTTTCACAAGTTATCAGATCGATATACAATTTTCATATTTCCTACTATCTATAGCCATCTATAGCTGGTTCAAGAGAACATCGTCTCTTTTTGTTTATTTCTGTCCTCGTTATTGTTCATGCGCGTATCCGACAATTTCGATCTTTGTATCAGGCACGTAATGTTTACAACGTATATACCCGTTGTTCGGAACTCGACGCACGATTCGTTCGGGAAAAATGCGTCGCGCCAGTCCAGCAATTGCGGCAACCTACGGTTGAATAATCAAACAAAAAGCGCGTAAACTCGTTCACATGGTTAGAATACGAACGCAGGATTATTGCGACGCTCACTGGAAAATGTTTTTGTCGCGCCTAGCCGATGCATTATTGTGATTTCTTTACGGCGTTCCAACAACTGAGTCATTGGCTTGTTTCTCTTCAAAATATGCCAGATAGAATCCAGCGAGGTTAACTATATGGAACGGAGCATTAATAATAGCAACGCTGTGAATGGAAATGGATTCTTTGAGCAAAAGCGAGAAAAACAAAAGATTATATCTAATTAGTTCGTTTCTTCTTTATTTTGTTTTTTCTTTTTTTACATAGAAAAAAATTGTCTTTTTAGATAATGAATTCTGAAAGATCATTAAGCGTACATTTGACAAAATATAGAATCTAGGTTATTTCATAATTTAACGATATTACAGGAATAGCGTCAATGTGTAAAATGTATGAAAGAAAACGCGATAGTTATTATTTATACGCTTAATATTTATTCATTCAGAGAGGAAATATTACACACGGCTGTGGTGTTTGAATTAATTATAGATTCATGAATTCTGTTTAATATCTCCGCGGTGTTTAGTCATTCACATCTGAACTAGTACCTCCGGCACGTTAAACATACGGTTTTGTTTTCGTATAATTATGAAAGACATACATTACGTAGTTACAGGCGAAAGATACAAAGTCTAAATATAATCGTATGCATATCTTGTCTTCAGAGCAAACGTGTTTCAAAATGAAATCTTGTTGGAAGACAGTTCTGCGATTGTAGTATTTAACTGTAGACGTATTTGTGTCATTACCACATATATGTAGTTCCTTAGGTTATTCGTTTCATTCATTAAATTCTTGTGTTATGGCAATTAAAAAGGTTTAAATTTATATAATGAAATATATTCGTTTGTTAAAATTTTTCCAACTCAAATGCTGAAATGTTTAAAAATTCCCCGCTAGATTACTATAATGAAATGAGATTTCAAAATTCAAATTTCACACGGAGGTGAGCTTATAGTAATATTTGTTGAATTAAAATTAACAACCGCCCTATATATGATTCTGTCGCGATTCCTACTATATTATATTTCGAATAAGCCCATTTGCACTACGTACAGTAAGAAATTTTGTTCGCGATGAACGCGCGCGACGCGATTAGCAAGTGGAATGTGAGTAATGTGACCGCGGATCAGGATTATTATCGTTTTTCCATCGCAAGGTTCCATTTCCGGTTATTTCTCAGCTCGAGACCGTCACGTACGAACAGTTAGTTCTCGTTCCGTTGTACGAACTTGGAAAATTTCGCGTTTCTTATATTTCCTCGTCGCTTGGATTCCACGAATATCGACACGATCGAAATTAATGGCAGAAATTGAATTGGAAACGCGTAACGAGTATTCTACGATGAAATGGCGTGCATTGATCATCATGGCTGGTTGAAACGCAAAGTGGCAATCGAAAATAAATTAGGGACATAGGAATGTTTTAGTTGGGCGGAACGCAATGTTCGATAATAGCGAGAGCACAGATAGATTGACAGGGGGCCGTGTAACCTTTAATTACAGAACTTGGACGCCCTTCACGATCATTTAGGCACTTTGTATCCGGGAATGAGGGCGCCCTCTTTTCGGTGCACCGAGAGACCAGAGGATGGAGCGCTCATATTACATTATTACTCCGATCGACCTGGTTTGGAACACATTGTGATTGGCATCGTCAAGGTATTTTTATCGTTCAATGATATATCGGGTGAAAATTGAGCATCGAAGTTTGTTAATACTTGAAAAAGGAATACTCTTTCTTTACAGTCTTATATTTTTGCCATTTGAAGTTTTTAAATTAAGGAGTAGATCGTGAATGTTTATGCGTTCATAGAAAATTCAGATATGCAAAAATGGACAGAATGCGTATAACGTACAAGACTGTAGGAAGTATCGAAATTGAAATAAAAATAATATGATATTTAGAGGATGAAAGAAATCTCGATCCATATCCATATTTTTTTAATGATATTAAATACGAATACAAAAAGCAATCATAGAGATTGAAAAGGATGGGAAATAGAAGAGAGTTGCAGTAACTTCCACAGCACGAAGATCTCGTACTCTATTTATCCAAATCTAATTTTCCGCCATAAGATTCTGAATTTTGAATTGCGTGTATTTTAAAGAGAACGACTGTGTCAATTAACTGACCTGTAATATTTAATTTCCACCCTAAAATTCATCCGGATAAAAGCAAACAGTTATAAATCGGTTATAAATTTTATCGATCTTAGACCGTGGCGAAGAAGCTTCACGGCACGGATATAGAAATGCGGATATTGAAAACGAAAAACGAATGCGACCACGTGCAGTTTTTGATCACGAACACGTCCGGTCCTGGGGTCGTTTCAAATCCCATGATCGC
Source organism: Bombus fervidus (assembly GCF_041682495.2). Classification (NCBI taxonomy): domain Eukaryota; kingdom Metazoa; phylum Arthropoda; class Insecta; order Hymenoptera; family Apidae; genus Bombus; species Bombus fervidus. Next base: position 17,308,569 of record NC_091517.1, read on the forward strand.
GGAACTTGAAACCTTATCTGTCGGTGAGTAATACTCTTCATACGTCAATCTTCTATTTATAAAAATACTACTACTAATTCTACTTTATATATCACAAAGATATATCTTGCTGCGAGCGCAGGATATTTCAGAGATTAAAACGTCTAAAAATAAGATTAAATAGGAATTTTGTTATGTTACTGGAGTGTCAGGTAACACAAAGTTCATAAACGCTTTATTAAAAGGTTGTCATAAGAGTATAAAACTTGATGGCTACGATAATTCTCTTCTTCTTGGTTTTATCCAACCCGTTATGCATGAAAAGTAAAAAATTAGCTTAGCGAACGCTAGCTAATTTAGTCGCGGGAGATCTCTTGATCCCTTAGGTAATTTTTTTGAGCTTAAAAAGGAGAAGTTTGCAATATGAAATTAATCGAGAGAATCAATATTGCATACAACGAAGTTTAGTCTGTAATAAATTCAATGATATCAAGTTCCTGTGGTATATGAAACTCTTTGATACGAAAGCATGAGTACAGGATTTAACTCTGCCTTTTGTATTTATGTTACAACCTTTTACTAAAGTATTTATTGGCATGTCAATCCTAGTTTTTGCTGTGTCGTTGTTGCATAAAGTCAATGATATATCTGGAAAAGAATAATTTTTTAGAAGAGTAAAAGATCAATTCCATATAGACATACTTAATTTAATGTCCGATAATATTGAGAATAAAGCAGATGTTAGCATATTTTGTGTGCTCTTTTTTATTAAGATTAGATATCTCTAAAACCAGCAAAGCACCGAAAGTGATAAGGACAGATTTACTAAAAATGTTATGAAATATATGCCGTAGAACCAAAAGTGAGCCCTATGACCTTTTGCCGAGTTTTTCCATTCCATCTGATGTTCAACCGGGACCTTACCATAGTTCAGACTGGATGCACTATAACTCGAGTTATCCCTCAAGTGTGCTCTGGTAATTGCAAGTTGAACGACATTCTTCTGACAGTAAGTTCCCACAATTATAACTTATATGGACGATGCATGAAGTACTATCGATATCCATGCTATTCCAGCCACATACAGTTTGCAAATCTTGCATAAACTGCGATGTTTATAATCATCCTGTAGGATAGCATCCATAAACACAAATTTCAAGGTAGACGTTAACTTTGGTTTAACAATCTGTGTAAGCTATAATACATAAATATTTGAATACTAGTGTATTCAACGGAAGCGTGTTGAACATCTATTATAACATTCTGTCAGCGTTTAATGAATATTATCATTCTGCTGATTTTACTGGCAAACAATAACTATCTTACTGTCAATTATTAACTACAAAGTATTTTACTTAAAAAAAAAAGAAAGAATGCCATTGTGGTAATTTGGAACTTATTTTGTCTGAAAATATGTTATTTACCTCAAACGATATAACTCTTGTAACCATGACAAGCCATTAATTATTTTTCGGAACCTTGCTTTATAGTCTACGTATCTCATTTCATAAATATCCAGATTTTATTCATGAAGGGACGATATAAACTCGAGAAAAGAAATGTGTCATGTGAAGCACGATCTAGAATCGCGATTTAATAAAAACACGCGAAGAAAGACAGACATTACAGATTCCGCAATTGATCAATATCAATTTCTTCCATCTAGACTAATCTAGAGTAATAAATCTAAAAGAAATCTGACGTAACAGAAAGAACCACGTCTTGGGCTATCAGATTCGTAGGTAAGATTCCTCTTCTTTTTACTCTTTTTGGTACTATGGCAATAATAGATAACAGAATCGATTCACAATGTAATATCGATGTAATTGTATTTGTTTCTTCAATCTGGAAATACATGTACCTCCAAGATATCAAAGATAATTCGAAAGACAACTTCTGAAATAAATATCATTGCCTTCGCATGAAAAATATTGTAGTTATTAGAAAAAAAAAATTAAAAATTATTTTTTTCCCTTTTACAGATGTATGTTTTTTATGGTGTGATATAAACTTATCTCTTCAATTCCATCGTATCATTAGCATATACAATATTTCTCAAAATTACTTCGGGCTATTCATAGTTTGTAAAACGCGGTACAAAATATCGATTCAATCGGAATTCTGCAATGATCGATTCACAAGGCGTTAGCGAAAAATGTTTTATTGCCGCAATAGCACATTAGTTAGCGCGGACCACGAAATTACGTTACTGTGAGCCGCGCATTGGCCACCAATGATAATTTGCATGGATTCATGCACGCATAATCGTATATCTTTCAAATACGGTTTGTTTCAAGCGTCATGACACGAGCTATTGGAACGGTACCGTTTAACTTCATTTGCATCCGTGCTCGTACCTACATCCACGTCTGTGATCCATTATCCATTCATTATTAGCCCCCGATCGTCGTTGATATTTCATGACGCTGCTGCCTTCAGAAATCGAAACAGAATCCCGTTGCACGTGCATAGATGTATAGAATAAAGTCAATCGATAATTAATCAAAATTCTTGTCGTTGATCTAGATACATATTTATACACATTCACAACGATAAACGTAATATCATACTATCTTACGAATTTATGACTTGTTACGGATTGCAATAAAGTATCAGGAAGTACAATTCGATAAACATTGAGAATAACTATGTATGTACGTTTTCTGATCACAGTATAATCTTAAATGTATTTTATATGTCCTTGATGTTGTGAAATAAATCCCTAGCTTTGTTGTCGTAGGTGAGACCACATTTAGAGTTAACATTCGAGAACATATTGTCGCACATCAATACGGTTTACGTGTTACGAACGAAAAAGGGTGTGATGCAAGTGGATTCTTCGGAAGAATATTCGTACCTACGTTTGAAAGTTAGTATATCTTTTAGAATATTAGAATTATCTAAAATCATTTGTTGGTTCTAGGATTTTTACAATACAGTAGAATCGATCAAATTATATATTTTTTTAGTAAGGTTTAAAGAATCTTTATTACCAATGCTTATGAATAATTGAACATTTATATTTATAATACTTACCATTATATTCCTTGTAATTAGTAAATAATATTTAAATCGTAAGTGAAAAAAATGAACGTATTTCGTTGTCACGTGCAAGATTATTATTTTTCCAGGGGCAAATGTTGTACATACCCGAATCAGACCTCGTCACCTTTCTCTGTTATCCTAGCGTTATCAACTTGGATGACTTAACCAGGTAAGAATTTACATGAAGTATAATCATTAATTCAAACTAAATCGCTCTATGACGAAGAGAAATTACATTCTGGTTGGTTGAAAATGAACACGTAAACTACGATTAACAAGGAAATTAGACGAGCTGAATTGGATAAGCGATCAAAGGTTAATCCAAATTCAATTAAATTCCGAATTCAAACGTCAAAATACCACTATTCACGACTTGATTTCATCCGTTTAACGTACCAAAGTCGCGTTGATTAACGACTCACGTTTCTCCTGAGCATGTTAGCGCGACCTCAATTTGTTAGAAATCGAAGAGACACGATCGTTCACATCCCACGATTCGAAAATTTGCCGTCTCTATCGTTACGGTAATTATATCACGCTGACTGATATCGTTATTCGTGCGTCTACGTTGATCCATACCGCGGCGCAATTATCGAATAGTTCCTAAATTGAATTTCAATCAAACCAAATAGCGCGGCCGTACGACTATGATCAATAACGGGACGAGAACGCATTCATCGTCGTTAGGTTTGGTGACAAACGTTCTGAATTCTATAAAAATGGCTACGACGTCTGCATGCGTAAGTAGCGACGAAATAAATGGCTGTCAAGAAAAATGCAACGTTATTTTCCGCTGGAAAAACGATTTTCCACTTCGGTGCACAGAAACCAGAAACCGCTGTTTCGGTTTCGACGTTTATGGCTATATCGTGTATTAAAATCCTAACATATATCAAAAATATTATATAAGTAACTGTTCTCCGAAGCAAGAAAAAGGAAATTGTGAAAGGGACAAGGGGAAAAGAATGGGAGAAAAAAGAAATAAAAAGAAAAACACTAAGGGGAGAAAAAAAATGAGCATTCGAAGAAAATAGGCGAAAAATGGGAAGAAAAAAAGAGGCAAGCATTCCAAAAATGGAAAGAGCCTGGTTAACGTAGCATCTTTATACTCTACTTCCCCATTACCAGATGCTAAATCTGCTTCGTCACAACTCAATCAAGATTTTTCGCCTTGCCGTAAACGACCGTACCTTGTCCAAGTTTCTCTTTTCACAAACGCCAGGTTACCAAAGATTTTAATTAATTAGATCAACTATTTCTTTGTCTTTTATAAGAGAAAGTCTGGAATATTCATCCCAGAAAAATCAGTAAAAAATATCTCATCGTAAAGTTTGATGATCAGGAACCATTAACCAATTTTCATTCAGTCAAAGCTACGTACGTACTTTAATTTCTCAGTAGAGGATTGACATACAATGTCGATATAAAGTACAGGATCGAACCGAAAGAAAATCTCGTGGAGAAATATGAGTATGTACAAAGAAGCTCTTGTTATACAGTAAGAACAAGACAATAGAAGTATCTTCTTTCAAGTAGCAAAAAATCCGTATACAAAGCTTAACTCAGCCGATCTTACAGCCATCGGACACAACGCTATTTAGGTCGTTATCGTAAATAGACGTAACGTGTTCGATGGCCGTCTAGTGGACTTTCCCTATTAATTCATCGTAGCCCATTACTCTGTCTTTGCGCGGAAAATATTTGTCTCCGAGTAAAAGAACGGGTACACTGGCCATTCAATAAATACTGAAGCGATGGCTTGTATAATTATAGCTATTCGAGTGTCTGCCCGTACTCCACTACGAACATAAATTTCCGTCAAGCCGCTACCGAATTGCCCCCGTTCGAATAATCTTTGCCCTTGTTATTCTCGTAATTTTCCTTCTCCCTTACAGTCGACCACTCTCTTCTTTGTCCATGTCAACTTTTGCTTCTCATTTCCTCTATTTTGTGCTTCAGTAACAGGGAAAAATGCACGAAACATCGCGTTTATCCGCATTCTATCATACATTCTGACCTGGATCCCTTCCGATCTGTTTTCTGACCGAGTTCTCCGGAAATCGAATGTCTCACGGAGAAAATTCAGTCTCGTAATCGACACGTCAAGGCACGTACATACCAGCAAAACATATTCATACACAGTGCTTGCAAAATGTTCGCTAATATTTACCGACCACTTTGCAAAGTATTTTCTCAAAATTGTTCTATTTGGTTCAGATGCTTCGGAGAATTATGTTTTGCGAACATATTTATGAACAGGATGCAAATGAAAGAATAACAAATAAACGACGAACTGTTGAGGACGCATCAGTGAAAACACACTAGACCATTTTCATGCGCCTCGTGCGAAATTATATACACGCCGTTTTCTCGATTCTCATGAATCTCTGGACGATTAACGTCAAGATAATTCCTCCAATAGTTTGAATTGACTAGGATTTAGTCGAGCAGAAGCGTCAAGGTAGTTAGCAGATAAATTTAAAGCTTAATCGAGTTGTCGCCCATTACTCCGCCTGTTTACCGCGTTAACTTCCTTTTGTAACGAGAACCGAGTAGCGATAACTCTTGGAGCATTAGATTAGGCGGGAATTACGCTCACCGGATAGATTACCTCGTTTCAGTATGGAAAAAAATTACGGTTCGTCTAGGGGAATAAATTTTCTTTGAGAGAAATGACGAAGTTGTTTGAGTGTCGCGAGTAAGGATGGTCCTCCATTTTAACGAACCTCAAGGGTGCATTTTTGCGCCGCGTCGTTGGGTAGTCTTTACCGTCAGCAAGCGAGAGCAGAGAGATGAATTATACATCGGATATGATTGAATGCTGAATCTCAAATGAGAACGATTAGAAGTGTCGGAGATAAATTGCACCGGATTTGAAGCCGCGGTTTCCATGGAAAGTCATAAATATCGTTTTACGCGACGTATACGGAATAATGCATCGTTTATTGTCGTATCGGTTATTACTTTTTAAATTATTAAAGTTTCGAGGTATCTCCATTTGCATCGAGATGTTTGAGACTTCTTATTATCCTTGAATGAACAATAAATTGTAAACATAGTTGAACAGCGTTGGATCGAAGAGTTGTATATAACTCACCGTCGTTCGAAAATTTAGAAAAATTTCAATTACTTTGCAATCTTGTAATCATCGTCACGTTTCAACACTCGTTTCTCCTTACAAATACGTACGTTAATGGAATCGAGTGTTCTATTGTTTACGTTCATGTATTTTTGATTGTCAGGCGAGGTTTGTATCTGAGCGACATCCCTCTTCACGACGCCACCAGAGATCTCGTGCTGATGTCAGAGCAATTCGAGGCTGATTACAAATTAACGAGAAACTTGGAATTGCTTACCGATAAATTGCAACAGACGTATCGTGAGCTCGACGGCGAGAAGCAGAAAACCGACAGGTAAGGATTTCCGTCCGCGTAATTTTCTGATTAAGGAAATCCCCATTGGCCTCGTTTGCCATTTATCCTGACGCAATTCTGCCGGAATCGACTTCTCTCCGGCGTCGTTACAGTTTCTTTCTTGACAGAATACTCTCTCCTACCGGAAATTGGATCGTGATTTTTTTCTCACCTTCATCGGGAGGTATTTTTTAAACTACGTCTATTACGTCGTTCTAAAACATCAACGACGTGATCGCGACAACGAAGAGTCTTGAAATAAATGTAGTTTGGATGGTGTGCACGATGAATTTAAAGAATGATTAAATTCGTGAAAGTACTAAGTGAAACGGATCGACTTTAGTTTTAATGGAATATTTCAATTTTGATTACACTGAACACGTTTAGATGTTTTAATCGAAATAGACTTGTTTCAATAAAGAGATTAAATATTTTAGCAATGTATTTATAAACACATGTAGAGAAGAATTTATATTCGATATGACGCAAGATATATTTTCATCGTCATTGTAGTAATACGTTCGATATTGAGTATATTTGCGTTCTAGTCAGAAAGGAGGTATTAAAAAATTTTATAAATACTTCCATAAAAGATATTAATATTTATTTTTTATGAGAATTACAGCTACATTTTTCCACCTGTTGCCCTCATATGCATTGCATACATGAAACTAGGTTGTATCGCACAAAGAATTTTTTGTATCGGGACGGGATAAATTTGCTGTATAATTGGATAAAAAATTTTTAAACTGTCAGAGAAATTGCCTTTCGGGTGATATAAAAAAGAAATTTCAACAATTTTTGGCAGTTTATGAATTTATGTGTAACATTCTTTCCATTTAATATTAATAAACAACTATTAAGCGCGAGATATAAAATGTCGATTCCACATAGCAAATAAATTATATTACTCTAATTTATTCCAAAGATACAGAAACATTAATTCTAGCAAATATTGTCGCAGACAATGGCTTCCAATATATTAATTCAGCATGAAAAATTCATCAAAATTTCAATGAAATCAAATAACAGTCTTTACATTTCCCTTTGACTGTTGCATTTTTAAGCTAATTTAATCTCGTTCGACACACAGCGAGATCGGAATCAAAACTTTGTAAAAATAACTTCCATCTTATCATAGAAAAAGGAGGAAAATTCGGAGGCTTGTTCGATTTATAGTTCCTATTTTCACGATTTAAAAGATGCCAACGAAATTAGCAATTCGTGGCACGGTGGGTTGTGGTTGAAGGGAGCTGCATTAAAAATTGTACGTGTTCCGTAGGTTGTTGTATTCCGTGCTGCCCATTTCCGTGGCGAACGAGCTGAGGCACTCGAGGCCGGTTCCTGCGAAGAAGTATGACTGCGTGACCTTATTGTTCTCCGGGATCGTTGGTTTCGGAGCTTACTGCGCCGCTCACACGGACTCCAGTGGTGCGATGAAAATCGTCAACATGCTCAATCAACTGTACACAGCGTTCGACGTGCTCACCGATCCGAAGAAGAACCCAAATGTGTACAAGGTAAGCGTTTACTTCGTTGAGAATCTGTGTCGAATCGAACTAGGTTTTCTGGATAATTCTGTGCTGAGGCTAAGTAAAAGTAGTACTTTTTAGTGTCTTTTTTTTGTATTTTCAACAATTTAGGAAATTTGTAGATTGCAAGATATATTTAATAAAATAGACTTGAAATGACTTTATATTCTATCCAATATTCACGCAATTGGTAATTCATTTAGATATTTAAATATCGAGATATTTATTGTAGAATATTTACTAGATATTTGGATATTTATTATAGAATATTTTAATATTTAATACCAAACGAATAAAATAAATGTTAAGTTTGATAAAAGAACATTGAAGGTGTTACAAGGAATAACAGAAAAGATTGCAACAGGATGTGTATTCGATTACGCAAGATAATGTATAATTTGAAGATTCGAAAGTGACTGATACGCTTGAAGAATAATTAAAGTGTTCAAATGCAAATGAAAAAAAAATTGAACGTTTGTAGTTCCATCGGAATGGAACTTGGAACGTAACTTAGATCGCGAATGGTAGTAATATGGAAAGTGCGCCTGCATGGTGTAACATAAAGCGTTCATGGCGTCGCAACATATATTTTTGAAAGGCACTTTCGCGTTGGAAAGAAAGTTTTCTCGTAACCCGTGCCGTTTAAAATGCATTAATGGACGGTTGTGAGCGACTCCGTAGGAAACATGAACGACAGCCGTTAGGAATACTGGCTATTTTAAATAATAATACCGACTAGGAGAAACTTTTTTGTCCCCTAAGACTTCCTTTCATGTGAAGTGCCATAGCCGGGTTTGCAACTTGTATGAAGTCCATTGTAATATGCAGATGATGTTTTATACGTAGAATAAGTACTAGATATAATCTCCCTCTTTTCTTTCTTCTATGAAACTAGCTACGAATTCCCTTTCAAAATAGTTCCCTATATTGCAACGTTTATGCTTACAATTATAGTAGCAAATTTAAAGAAACATAACGCGGTTAAAAGAACGACTATTAATTATGGATCATCGTAACAATATTTTCTAAATACTTCTTAAATTTATTTATTATTACATAATTTCAATCCATCTTTTAATTAATTATAAATAATTATAAGTATCTGTAGCTTCACCTAAAATAAAATACGGCCATCAATATATATCTTCTTCTTTGCTTTTCGAAAGGAAATACACATTGTTATCGATTTTACTTTCGACGAGAACATCGTTAGAAAGCTAAAACGAGGATTCCCGTATAACCATTATACAGCTGACAACGAATATATTTGAATTTACGAGAAGGCTTGTTAGCACTGATCCACTTTGGTCGGACTAGGTCGAAACTGTTGGTGACAAATACATGGCCGTGAGCGGATTACCGGAACCATGTCGTTGCCATGCACGGTGCATCGCTCGTCTCGCATTGGATATGATGGATCTAGCCGCGGACGAAGTGCAGATCGATGGCGAGCCTGTGGTAAGCCCCCATATTTTTTTATACGTTCGTTCTGCGGCCTTCAATTTTTATGTTTGCGGGTAGGACCTCTTCGAATGATAACATCGATCCTCGGAGAAACATTTATCATCTCTCTGTTACCACTTTACCACCAACGATATCACCGAAATATTTCTGAATTCGAAAATCCAATGATTAATTTTCTTTCTCCAATAGCTCGTAAATATCGTTTCGTATAATAATTCGGGAAGAATTCTGGACAATGAAATTATATTATGAAATGCTAGTCTTTGAACTTGGAAACAACTGTGATAGATGAAATACCGTTCCTTTAATTCTTAGTTAACGCGTCATGAATTTGGAATTTATCCGATCTATGAACTTTCTATTGTAACTTTTTCGCTCGAACATTTTTTCATTCATTTACAGGCAATATGTTTGGAATTTGATCAATTCCCGCTACAATTGATATTTCAATTTTTCAAATAATTCTTTCCATTTTTTAAATTCAAATTCCTCGCGGTAAACTCATCGCAGAATCATGTCCGATTTATCAATCGGAATTCACTTTGTCTCCAAGTACTTGGCTAATGTATTTATTCCTATCAGCAAGACAACGAAATAACAGAAAATACTTCTAAACGAGTTAAGCGTTCCCCGACTTGACTTTTCAATTGCGTTTCGTGGAACGCAGTACGGAGACAGGTACGCGAGAGATCTCTTGCATTCGATTATCCGTAGAAAGACTCTTGTTCTCCTTCCTGAATGTGCTCTTCCTGTTCCTACGCGAAAGCTTCCGCCGGTAACGTTTACGTTGTCGACGTGATGCGAATTCACATCGTTGTATATAAAGAAGACCCGTTTAATAAACGTGCGAAATGTTTCGCAGAAAATCACCATCGGCATCCACAGCGGAGAGGTTGTGACCGGGGTAATTGGACACCGTATGCCTCGTTACTGCCTGTTTGGAAATACGGTGAATCTCACCAGTCGAACTGAGACCACCGGGGAACCGGGCAAAATAAACGTCTCCGAGGACGCGTACAGGTACGAAGTCATATTAAATTTACGGATTTATGGTAATTGCAGGCTATTTTCGGGGCTTGCTGGCATTGGAAAAAGTCGGTGCTGAATTTGGCCGAATTCGTGAAACGCGCAACTGGAATGTTTCCTTTCGAATCGTAAGCGGTTTATTTTCGAAGCTTTTACCGTTGGGATTTCGCTTTGGGAATTCGGCCTTTTATTAAAGAAGGAAGGAAAGTTAAGGGGCTTGTTAGAGTAATTTGCAAAGTACTAGCAATTCTGTTTGTTTCAGAGTTGCTCTTTACAGATTAAAGCGATGACGAAATATTTTCAATCGTAATGCGTTTGAAATAGCAGAATTGCAGTTATTCGTAATTTAATTAAAAGGTTTTGCAATTTCACGGAATATGGAACATGTCTGATTGAAAATTTATATGAAGTTTTCCGTTCTATTGAATAATTAAAATATCTCTTTTATCTCCAATAATATAGACAATGTTTGAGATCGAATTCAAATGATTTTACAAAAGAGATATCGTGAAAGAGAAATCTCTTTATAGTCATCTTATTATATGTGATATGATAGTCATCTTTTTTCGAATTTTGTATGATCATTGTTTTGTTTTTTATAAAAGTAACTATATAGTGTTTGCTATATCATCTTGTAGGAAATGTTCAAATGTATTGAATTGATCTGAAACAATCTCTCGAAGCAATATTACGATAATGTTTAAACTTGTTATTTATATTAATGAATGCCCAAAGCAATATGTTGCCTCAAACGAACAATAGTGAATTGTTGTGTGCCTTTTGAACTATGTCTATTATTAACAATATATCACCACCATGAGATGCCAATTTGTGCATTTATTAAATACGTAAACAGTAACTTCACACATTATACTAAAATTATTTTGAAAGTTAATTACTTTGTTGCTGGTGCTCCAGTTCGCGTTATGGTAATAACTTAAACATTATACAGTGCATTATAACACCTCTAGTTAAATACTTATATCACAGCTTCATAGAATTTTTTACGATAAAAACTTGGGAATTTTTGTACGATACTCTCTTACATTACTTCGAATTATCAAGATTCGAATAATTGGTAAACGACAGTTAACCGTGTCCAGCAACATTATGCTCGAACGAATTGTTTAGGGAGAAGATAATTCAATTATATGAATTCGGGAAAATCTAGGAGGGCTGTTGAGCTATCATCCCCAAGGGAAATACATTGGACGCAGAGGGATAAAATTTAATGCAAAACGCCAGTTGAAACAGTTACACGTCTGTCAACTGATCTCCAGGGTATTTTAAATTTCAATATCACTGTTGTTCGCTGAGACATTAACTATACTTGATGGACGCGTTAACGTCATGAAAACAGCGATTCGTATAAATTATACAGCAACAATTTTGTCACTCTTGCACCGAAATTTACACAGCGATAATTTATTCGTAGTTTGTTCTTCGTTAAAACGCTTTAATCCGTTTTGGTTAACACAGTGCGCTCGACTTCGTCGCAATATTTCATAATGATCGTAAACTCTGATGGCGCAATACCAACAATAGGTAAGAGTTTTACGAAAAATGTAATCCACTGGCAAACTCGACTTTCAGTCGCAACATAGCGTACATATTTGTGGTTGCATCAAAGTGCGGAATTTATAAATTGAATTTTCTTTCGTGCCAAGCGTTTCGCAAAAAGAGAAAAACATTTTATGAAAACGAACGATGTCTCGAGTGTTCGTAGTTGGTATATAATTTCTCTTATTTTTAACATTCATTAACCTCAGGATATTATCATGTATAATTATCGTAGACCTATTGAACCTAACTTTCCCTTAACCTGCCACGACTTGTGTTCTGTCTATCACATCTGAGTGAAAACCTTGCTTCGATCGACATTGAAATTGCTTCGATCCGTTTACTTGGAATCGTTGGAATTTAATGTTCTGAATTTCACTCGTTGTGTTCCACTATTCTTTAGTAAATACTTCTTTATCGTTGTTATTCCAAAAAACTTATCGCATTTTCTTTGATATAATCTTTGCAAGCAGCTTTATTGCCATTGAAGAAAGTTTTAGAAAAAACAATAATAAATTATGGCGCGACTATGCGATATTCAATGAACAAAGCGGAGATCAGATTGAACATCTGTCCAACGTTTTTTTTTTTTTTTTTTTGTCTTTTTGACCCACGAAGGCAAATATCGTACCGCTGAAGAATGACATGCTTTTTATCGGCTGATCCTAGACTTTTCTCCTTAATTGCCGCATTAGACGTCCAAGTTTGAACGGTACTTTTTCAAAGTCAGCATTTTATTATTTGACAGAAGTTCGTAATAAATAATTTCCTTCCACTTGAGCCAAGTATTTATCTTAATTATCTTAATATCGTTCGTAAGAAGCGTTACAAACTTTTCCAATAACTGAATATCTATAATTGTTAAGTAGTTAATACCGCGCAGTTTCAAAAAATTCGTAAGGTACTAAATTTTATTTCTCAAACCAAGTTTACATTGAAATAAAAATATTGGCCACTAATAAATAAAAAATGTATAGAACACCGTTTTTCTAAACCTTGAATCATGTTCAGTGAAAGCATTTTGCAAGTTATGTATCTGTCACACTTTTCTCTTCTATATTGATAGAGTTTGATCGTTTGAATGAGAAACACCGTGTCACTGCTGTGTGAGTATTTTATCATATGGCGAGTTTAAGGTAAAATATCCCGTAGAAAATGGAAAAGTCGATCCACCAGTATCGAAATTTATACGGTCAACCTGTTATTATATGACGGCAGTTCCATCAGGAAGTTCGATATAGGTATACAACGGTCCAGGCATCGTTTGAAAGAAATTGCATCGGAAGTTACGAACAGGTTTAAAGCATTTTAGCGAACAGGCAACGTATGCATTTTACGAATCAAACTCTTCGAAACACACTTCTGTTAGATCGTGTACCAGTTCGATTTCATCCTGCTCGAACAACTTCAGACGCGTTCATAGAAACTGTCTAACTGCAAGTCTCACAATTGTGTATCTAGTGACCCATTTTGTTCTGTAAATGCGTTTATTTCTTGTATCTTTCTTTTCAAGGTGGCCAGAGAGCATGAGTAAACGGAAAATATTATATTTACAAAATAGAAGGAAAAGAGAAAAATCCTCGAAGGAAAATATTACGAATTCTGTAATTTGTACACATGAAATTTAAACTTTGGTAACTTGAACTATGTTTGATAAATTTTTGAATTTATTTTATTCCAAACAAACACATTATCGCATAGAATACACGTAATTCTTGGATTTCCAAGTATCTTAAGGTCACTTTATACATAGCTAAAAAATTCCTAACTTATATCTATGCAACACACACAACACACACAGCACGTACACAGATAATTCGGAAATTCAAATACACTTTGAGTAATTTGAGAAGCTAAAGTTAAAAAAAAACAATCGTTATACGCATATTATAAGGCCCCGATCATAAGAGTTCGAAAATTCGCTGAAACTTACTAAATCCATCTTCACACGAAACAGATCAATTCCCGAAAAGCCTATCTTCCGAAATACGAGATCTTCTTTCGAAAGCTTCGGAAATCCAATGATCAAAGTCTCTAAGCCCATTCAGCCATGGAAGGTAACCACCTCTGCACAGTATTCTCAATCACCGAGAAGGTCCAAGTAATTCCTCAGCGACTCCGGGATCTGAAGCTTCTGAATCCCATGCGGCAACGCCCAGTTCTCGAACAAAGTCTCTCGGATGCGACAACGACAAAGATGCCTCAGTTCCGGCGGAGTCATGCCACTTCTCTCCGGCGGCACCAACTTCTGCTCGACCAGAGTTGGGTACTGTTCGTAAATGGAAACACTGAAAATGCCGCTCTGCTCGGCTATGTGTCCAGGCGTCTTCACGAAGGCAGTCGTCACGGTTCTCAGTACGAGTTTCAAGCAAAGTAGCAAGTGTTCTGGGAATACGATCTGATCTTGGCCGGGTTGAGCGTCGTACTCGCTCAGCTTGCTCAGGAGCATCTCGAGCGGAGAGGGAGCCAATTTGTCAGACTCAACCGAGGCCCCGTAACGGAGCATGATCAAAAGAATATCCGGAGAGCCGTGTTGAATGGCTACTCTCAAGGGCAACGCCTGCCCATAAGACTCCATAGGAACGTCAATGAATCGTCGTTTATCGAGCGAAGACGCGCAACGATACTCGAGTCTTCCGACTGTAGCGTGATGCAAGAAATACATTAGAGCTCGAAGATTCTCTTCGCGATCCTCGAAGTCGCTTTTCCAACCGGACAGGAAGTGAGTCACTCGTGTACCGAATATGGCTCCCACCAAAATACGCTCGAACGTTTTCTCGCAGTAGAATATATCATTGAGTAGTCTGGAGACGATCTCGTTGTTGTTCAGGTTCCAGTCGAAACAAAGTTTCGCTGCCACATAGAGCACGTTGTGGAACTTGCCGAGAAGGCACACATAGCCGTTTTCCATCATTGCGATGTTGTGATAGCGAAGGGCCGACATTACTATCCTCTCGCAGACATCTTGCTTATCTAGGTTCTCTGCTGCAAGTTTAAGGAATAATTAGATTCTCTTCTGGCGAGGAAAGTTTTGTTAGAATTTTAATCAGAGATGCTGTAGTTCATTGGTTATCGAGGATCGAGAATCGTGATTTTTGTTGCGGGAGGGAATTCTGCATTGAACAGGAGGCTGTGCTTAGTGGGACCTAGGCTAGGTTCGTGTATAATATGATAGAATCTAACGGTAACCGGAGAGTCGCTCGAAAGATATTTATGTTCATTGTTTCTATTAATTAACGATTGCTACGAGGATGGTTACGTATAACGGTTATCGGGGTGAAAGCAGGAACTTAATAGTAATGTTATTGTTTCACAATATTTCACGATGACTGCGCAATGTTTCACTTCCTTAGAAATGTAAGATCTTTTTTGTAACATGTTCTAAACTATTAATCTCTAGATAAAGACGACGAACGATCAATATTTCAAGAAATATACTTAGTCCTCTAAAAATTTTCGCCTATACTATGAAATACTTCAAACTTATATCTAATTAAGATAAGTATATCGCAACAATTAACAGTACTTTTCATAAAAGATAATTCTTACTATTTTTATATTAACCAAATTTCATTCTCTGTATTTCTCCAACCGATATACGTGGTTCTTCCAATTCACCGTGCGAATGATCGAACAACACAACTTGCGAAACTCTCTTTTCACGGATAAGTAATTCCATTCGCGTCGCTTCGGGTGGTCGGTTTGCATAATTTTTCGAGGAAAGTAAAATCATATGGAAGCGAACGATGCAAAAGTTTCTCCCGCATATAACATTACGTAGGACCACTTTCTTTCCGGTATCCTCGATCGAGCCACTTTCATGGTCACACAATATAGTTTCTAGCAGGTTGCTGGACGAATCTTGCGATCAGCGAATCGGAAACGTTCATCGAAGTGCGTTGACACGCTCCGCGACCGATTTGAATCGATTCTTTTTAAACCCCCGTTAGGCATTACGGTAAATCGCCAGTCGAAATCCTATTAAAATGACCTATGATTTTCTAAGTCGTCTCGATCGCTTTGAAAACAACGAAGAATGTTCAGAATGTACCTGCCGAACAGCTATTTATCACATCTGAAAAATAGCCAACCATCTCGCGACGTTTGTATCGAGAGGCCAAGCAACTGCGTTCCATTTCAGCGAACAGCTTGTCGAAGTAACAGTCGATCAGTACTTCCATCTTTTTTTTTTTTCTGTGCCCGATGGAAAAGCTTGAAGGACGACACGCACTGATCCCGTGTCAACAAGAACGATTTAAAACGTGCTAGCAAACTATCACGACCATTGTTCACCTCTGAATAATGGCTGATACAAGGAACAACCGTGGAAACGAGAGAGGGATAATTCGATTAGACGTTAAATAAGTATATTCCAAGGGCTTCCCCTGTTCAATTACGAAGGGGACAACGAGTAGGTTCGTAGGATAAAGGTTTCAACTTTGTTTGACGATGTGGGGGCGTATGTAATTATGCGTGAGCGTTAGGTTCTGGTAATTAAAGATTTTTCATATCAAGTGAGTTTATAATTTGACTGTATAATTGATTACATGACGTTTTTCAAAACTGTGATACGTAACATACTTTCTTTAGAAATGTAGGCTTAAGATGAATATTTTAATGTTGTTTTAAGGACGAACTATTTTATTATCATTACAGATATCTGTGCATGCCGGAGAATCAGGATCCCCAATTTTTGCTGGAATACAGGGGACCTGTGTCTATGAAGGGCAAATCGGAACCCATGAACGTGTGGTTCCTGTCCAGAGAAAGGGAGCTACCCGCGTAAATTTGCAACCGCTGTGGCGACCGCCATTGTAGCAATATTTTTACTACTCAGCTCGAGCTCTCAATTCATTTAGCGCATTATATAGAAAAATACAATTTTTACGGTTCTAATACTCTATAAACGAGCGTTCTTCGACTATCACACAAAACACAAGCTGTAGAAAATCTTTTTGTACGGTACGATATTTAATTCTAGGATGACTTCCGTTAGATTCAACGCTTAATCAAGTCCCTCCATAATTTCATTTTTAATAGGTAAGTTTGAATTATCGAATTAAGCCTATGTATCGATTTGAAATTGCAGAAGAGAAATCCCTTTATAACGCGTGTACCAATCGCGAGTTACAGTTGATGGACCGCAGTGACAGTCACGATACATGAGTAAACCACACGATAAAAGTAATCATACGCTTTAGCGAATATTGCGAGAGGAAGATGGAAATTTCTATGAGATATACCCCCTAAAGCAACAAAATCAAACGGAGAACGTTTTCTACCAGCGAATGTCACTTCGTTAGGTAATGCTTGATTCTTCGGTTACAAAATTTATTATTTGCATTTGTCAACTTCGTTACTATATGGAATATTCATCAAGTCAATAGTACCACGTCACAAAAACAATTCTCAAGTTATCAAGTTAGAAGCACTACAGGACAACCTATTATATTATTCAGAAGTCCTCCTAGGCTTAGGTCGTACTAAAAATGGTTCCTTGTTAATATATATCAACGTCCATACGGCAATCTCGAATCTCTACGTGCAGTTGCCAACTTAACGACCAGTGTTTACCACTTGTAAATGTAAGAGGCAATCAAATATAAATGTCACCGATATTGGATAGCGTGTCCATCGATGGTATGCGAAATTTCTTTTCCCGTTTCACGCCATACAGGTTGGCCGATCGTCGAGGAGCCACGTCAGAGGTCGCCAGCGTAAAATGACCTCACCCTTAAACGAAAAAAAAAAAAAAAGAAAAAGAAACAAGTAGAGACAGCCTCTTGCTTCGATGGAATGCTTCGAACGTGGAAGGTGTAACGGAACCTGTTCTACTCCCCAACACGTCCCACGCACGTCGCAAGGTCAATACATCGAAACCTCGTGCACAACACGATCGTCGCCGATGCGGCACAGATTCCAAAGATCATTTTTCCCTCTTTCCTACAAAGAATATCTCAATAAAACGCTTCATCTTGCGAAAGTAATATGCCACGCTTGTTAAGAATTAACCGACTGTCCTGGTTCTTTTGTATCTTTTACATCATGTGCACGCTTATACCAGGTATTTTATTCTATTTCATACTTTCCGACGACTGACATTTCTCAAGTTGGTGGTTTCGGTACATATCGTTCCCTGGAGAACGTGATTTTCTACAACTTTCAAATAAATTGCAATTAAACCAATGGATCGCAATATATTTAATTAATTCTGTGATTTGTTGTTTATTAGTTAGGCGTGTGTAAACCCGGTTCGAAATTACCTGCGTAATTATTATATTTATCGTGTTATTGAAAATTTGAGTCGGTTCTGTATGTACACGGAACTTAGTCGGTTTAAACTCGATCTTTATGTTTCAACGTTCATTTAATAAGGCTTGTAAATTGCGTTACATTATTTATGTGATAAGTGATAATAATTATGGTACAACTCTGTGAAGTTAAGAATGCCTGTACGTACTTATTATCATAAAGATATTTCTGTAAAATAACTGGTTACATTATGATTATTACGTTCTAATAATAACTTGTAAACACGTAACTACAACTAAACTTGATATTTATTGGGCAATATGTTTTACTCAACTTGATTAATGTTGCTTCGTACAAGAGGTAGGGTAAGTAAGTAACGAGCATTATCTATTATACGAACCAGAAAGAAAATTAAATTATTAAATACGATAATCTTTCTTTCTTGTGTTGAGCAAACTATTTGTAGAGAAATTTTGTTTAATAATTTCAAAAATGGTACCAATAACATTAATCCAAGGATATCTACTAAACACGACAGAAAGTAGTTTGTCTCAATTTTGAAAATTTCTGATTTATATCCCAGAAACCAACTTAAATTTACAAATGCATATTAAAGTTCACATATAAAACTCGTTTCGTACCAAACCACGTTCGTAAGATATCACATGTTGCGGACCTTCGTGCAAACTTACAATCAGACAGGGATCAAAGAGTAAGATGAAATAAGATTAAAGAGTAAAATGGAGAATTCTAGAGCGTATTATGCTTTCTTAGACACGCTGGTTGCATGTTGTTTTAACTGTTTATAAAGTTGCTTAGTCAATCGCATACCGCGGTGAGTGGTATGCAGAATACAGGTTTCATAGCGCGGAAAGAAAGGCGAACGCGACTCAACTGGTTTACCGGGTGAGGTATGTGGAAAATAAGGCCAAATAATAAAGAATAAAAGAAACATCTGACGCTATGGGACTAACCGATCGATACCAATAGCCGGCATTCGCACGAAATCGTGATTTAAGTGAAAAAAGGACATTGAAATTTACGGTACTGGGAATTTTCTAAACCACAAATCAGCCGTTCCCTTTTTCTTCTGTCATTCTGGTGAACGTACAGCCATCATAAATTTTCCACGCCGTTGTAAAAACGTTAAATTGTACGCGTTAATAGTAAATTCGGCTGAATTTTCGTATAGCAGAAATTTTAACTCTTAAAATTCATCACGAATGAAATTACATTCCGTGTGAATTTTCTTGTGCCACCGTAATTATTTGGTACATTTACCGGAATATTACAAACGATAATTTTCCTGCACTTCATCTAGCATTGTATAAACATTTAATTCCGCTTGATTAACTTTATCAACTCTTTAATTGAAATTAACTGTGTTCCGGTGAACTTTCACCTATGATAACTTTTAAGGGTTAAATATCGACAGTCGATATGTAACCGTGATATGGATATTTGGAGCACGGTACTCTTCTACTATCGCCTATGATTTCGAATGTACGTGTGTACCCTTTTAGAGTTGCGATGATATTCGAATTCCGTGTCTATCCGAAGAAGATACTCTTCTTTCCTCGAAAAGCGACAGTTCCCCGATCGATTTCTACTTATTTGAATAAAGATATCCGTGTTCGCTTATAGGCACGCGAGGTGAATTAGCGTGACATTACTTTGCTTTCAAGTAACTGTTACTTATCGGGTGAAACGGGTGGAGAGACAGATAAATTGTGGAATGATACCCTCTAAGGATACGAGAGAACGAGTTAGAGTGAAATAAGAGAGAGAGAGAGATCGAGAACATAATAACGTATGAAATTAACCCGGATAATAATAACGGTATCAGGCTAAGTATGGGTTGCGATATTAAATTTGTTATCAACAAATGATGACATCTCTGCTTCTTTTTTTACAGTAATCGTTATTTTAATGAATAGTCTTCGATTGATTTTTCTGGTGAAAAATTACCATACTCTAACTGTTCAACGTTCACGTATTCATTTGTCAATGATCTTACATGCGAAAGTTTTAACACTTTCTAAAAAGTCAAATATGCAGAGTTTCGGCTTCGTAATTTTATTAATATAAAATTTAGTTTGTGAAAGTCGGAGAATATGTGTATTAAATGGAGATCAATGAAATGCACAATCGTGAAGCTAAATCCTGCTTTAGCTTCCTTTCGATTACGATAAAATATTTTATTGCAATAAATTATTGACTGTAAAATGTTATTTTCTTCAGTGGGTAGTGAAAGGTGTACCATTTCGACATTTTACCATTTTTATAACAGGAACACATTCAGAACGTGTATAGCAAGTTGTACTAGATTTTAATATATAATGCACATAAAGTCGGCCAGATAAAAATTTTGTAATTAAAAGATAAACATACGAAATATCAGTTATGTAACACGTAAGTTGACAGTTTGTTCGACGAGTAGAAAATATCGATCAATTTACTCGGGTAAACGAACTTTCGTGGAAACATACCGATGCTTTAGTCTAACAAAGTTCGTAATAAATGAGATTAAATGTTAATAACCAATATCCTCATTCATTATGCTAGGCAGGTCTCCGTAAATGAGATTAAATGTGTTGAGCCTCCTAACAATCTCTTCCCACAAGGTACTCGTGGGTCTCGCTAAATGGCACTGCAATAAAGTTGAAAATGATGGGTAATCATGTCGCGTGTACCAAGCGCTCAAAAGTTCTAATAAATTAGCTTAACCGTAATAAAACAACAGTACCAATTGCCAAACATTTCAGTTGGCTGATCGTTTAACGATATAGATAAGTGTTCCTGTTTGTGGGAAAGTTTTGTGATAAACTTAAAATAATAGAAAATACACCTAAACGCAATAAAGTAATATTAATAATTTGCAACCACTTCGATAAATGATTATCCAATACTATGTATAAACATCCAACAACATGTATAGGTATTCTTCTTCGTAATAAACTTCTGTAGTACGTAAATTAAAAATAATAGAGACATATGTATTTGTAAAACAAGTTTCCTACAAAAAAGATCCAAATATGAAAAATCTGACGCAAATGCGTGTGTAACGGAAGAACGATTTGCAAGAAATCTGAAATAAGATGAGCAACCTGGAATACGTTAATGTGTAGCTAGTTATTTAACGAAGCTAATAAGAGAATCTTGTTAAATAGCATCTTCTGATTATGCATTAATTATATCCGTAGACGTATACGCCATCTTTCTTATTTAAATTTTTTCCCTCCTGTTTGTACTTTAAATCGAGCCTTCTGGCTCCGCGAGCAGGTTGTTTCGCCGTAGCAGACCGAACTTCTTATTAACCTGCTCCTTTTTCATCCCGACTCGAGAACACTGTCGACGTGGTTGCCAGCAGTTTAGAGCTCTCAAGCAGCACCTGTTCAAGTGCTAAAAGAGAACAAAGTAAAACAAAGCTTCAGACGAAGCAAATATTTCTGAAATGTACCGCGAATTTATCCACGATATTATTTCTATCTGTTAAAATTCGACATATTATCCTTGAAGTTTATTCTGATTTTTATAGGACATGGATTTAATTAAGAAGAAAAGTATTACAGTATGTTGAGAATACGATATTCGAGATTTTAAGGGCATATAGTATTCACCAGAATTTAATCAGCAATTTCAGAGTTCTCAGTGTGAAATGTATTTTCGTATCTTCTGAGAACGATTAACGAGCTTAATTTATCTTGGATTAAAGTGTAAGTGGAAAGCTCATACATATCAGGCAATGAAAACAAGGTAAGAATATTTGAATATATTACATACAGTGTTTCATAATTTGCCATTCGCACATGAATTGCTGTATTCCAATGGAAGGATGACACGTCAAATAGTTCTTGCGAACGGAGGAAAGGAATTGACTTTTGATTCTATGTTATTCAGTAAGTGTTATAAAGACTCGTAACATTTAGCTGTTACGAGCTATAAATACAAGATAACATTATTTAATACAACACTCTTTTTTTAGAAAACGTGCTCCCACGATATCATGTTGCATAATTGTATTATGTCTGAATCACAATCCATGCCAACGATATCACTCATATCGTAAACTAACGAGTGAACATCGATAATCGGATGAGTGTAATTATCCTTATTAATGCCACGGTGTTATCGTGGCTACACAGATAAATAACCCAGGCACGATAAGAGATCGATCTCGTGTTACAGCGCAGATAAAAAAATCGATCGTCTCCATAGTCTGGCCATTTGGTTGATAAAACGCCGCCGCCTCCCATCCTGACAGATCCATTCATTGCTCTCAACGAAACGCGAGTTATTAAAGAATTACAATCGTTCTGCTTTCGTGCAAGGGTAATTACATGGCCGCTTGCTTACGATCAATATGATGAAACAGAAGCTCAAATAAAAGAAACGAATAATTATCCAGTATGTTCGATACATTATGTCATTGCGAGATTTCCATGTGTGCACCGAGAGAATTTACCGATTGCCATCCTCATCGTTTTTATTGTCACTTTCCATTCATACAATCGTTCCGTGACGTAACCTTCGCGAAATAGATTCACTGAATGATTTACCATTACATTCTAGAGGACATTCTACGGTATCGACAAAATTTTGGCAGGTGTATTCATTCGATCAGGTACATTCACGCACATTCTTACACGTAGCTCGTATAAACACAAGCATACATACACGAGAAAGCCGGTGAACGGTAAAGAACAGGTATTTAAATGAAAAACCGGATAGTCGATTCTACCTGGCTCGGTAGAGGACGCCACGTCCTTCTCGAGCAAGTGCTTACGTGCCAGACAACTTCCAAGACCCTTCTCCTCCCTCCTAACCCGAACAACTCTCTTTCTCGCTTATTCATCGACACATACGCTCGTCCTTTCGCTCGCTCGATCGTTCGCTTGTTCACTCGCGCGTCCCACCTGGCTGCTTATTTATCTATCCACACACTCGAATATTCGTCTTTCACTCGCTCGCTCATTCACTCGTGCTTGAGACTGCCTTCATGTGGCGCGTTCGTCCTCTCCCTCGGTCTTTACGCTTTACTCGTTCTCGATCCTTCTTTCTCACCTCCTCTTTACGTTGCTTTATGTATGCGCGCTAGTATGTAGGTTTGTATATGCGTGCACACGCTCAAGTCTGGCCCAAGCCCTCTCCCCACTCCCCGAAGAACCAGTCGATGTTCCCACTCCGGGTGTCTCGCCGTGCCCCGTCGCGAGGCCCAACTTGGTCCCCACCTAGCGAACGAAACTGCATGAGTAAGTGTCAGAGGCACTCAGTACAGTTACTGACGGCCCGTACCGTGAACGATCGCCGTCGTCGACCGTTGTCACCGTGTCGTTGTGTCGTCGTCGAACAGAATCGGATTCTACCATGCGCTGCTCTTGATAAACGTATGCGGTTAGTAAGTGGCGGCTACTACTACTCTCTCTCTCTCTCTCTCTCTATCTCTCTCTCTCTCTTTCTGTTTCTTTGCCTCCTCACGATCCACGCTTTCGTTCCACTAGACTTGTTCTCCTCTGTCTTTGTTGTTCAAACTGCTTCCCAGGCAGACAGATTTTCTGCGACGTCACCGCGGCGTCGAATGTTCGCGGCTGTTTTGTATTTCGTGCAAAGAGTTATATTTAAAAAAGTCCCTCGAGTGTCGTAGTCGCGGTCAATCGATCATACAACGACGTGATAACGATCTCGGACGAAATGCAGTGTCATCGATTGTCACGACTTTCGATCAACTAACGACTAGGAGTGTTGGTTGAGAGTTATGTCTGACTCATTTTGTGCAACAATTTGGTGGAACAACGTGGTGAATTAAATTCTACTCGGGTTAAAGTAAGATTTTACTATAGAGCTTAGAATAGACAAATTGACACTTCTCAAAGATTTCGTTTACAGTACTACCGGAGCTTGCAATATGTCGCGCCATATGTTGAGTTCCTCGATGTGAAATTCCGATCAGTGACACTGAACGTAACGTCATTCATAAAACAGGTTCATCGCCTATTAAGTCCAATGAAAGTTATTTCATTTTGCTAATTCCAATTATCTATCCGTGGCAACAACTTGTTGCGCGTGTACATGAAATACCGACTGAAAATTGGAACCAAATTATTGCACGTTCCAGACTCTCCCTTACACACAATCAAAAACGAAAGAAACCTAACTGCACTCATCCTTAAAGAAACCTAATCACAAAAGAACCCTAACACAAACTCCTATTTCTGTAAAGAAATTAGAAAATAGTAATTTTCCCCGAAGAAAGGGAGCGAAAGAGAGGAACAAGCGAAAACAGAGAGAAGAGAAAGCAAAGGATCGTTCGGTTGATGACCAGGTGTACCTCGTCGACGAAGTGACAGTGCCTTCGAATGTGTATATGGACGAGATCGCCACGATGACCGTTCCACCGACACTGCCGGCGAAGACTCAGCCCCGGGACGCGAGTCAAGTTGCCCGACAGACTGTGTCAATCCGAACTGTTTCCAGTCCCCCCACAGCTCCTTTGAGTACAGGGGCCGGAGCAACGGTATTTGTCGGACTGGCCGCTCCTGACGTCGATTCCGCGGCAACCTGTAGGAGAAGAATCCCGGAAGTACAAGCCGCGAACGGCTACGGTAAGCAGAGCAGCGTGAAGTCCGTTCAGAACACGCAGAACCAGCAACAACTGCACCACGGGCAACAGCAATACCATCAACAGCAGCAGGCGGCTCATGTGGTGAAGATCAAGATCAACCCGGATGGTGATAAGAACGGAAGGGTGATATCGACCGTACGATTGACGCTGGACGAGAACATCACCCACGAAGCCGAGCAGGAGAACGGGATCGCGTGCGAACGTTCGAGCAAGCGTGACGGTGGTGTGGTCGTGAGTGCGACGAATCTGGTGAACGAGCAGCGTTGTGGAAGTGTCGGTGCCGGTGACGGCTGTGTGAGGATCAGTGTTGGCTCGAACGCCTTCGAACGCAACAATAACAACAAGGATAAGCGTAATCGGAACGACGACAGCTCGGAGAAAGAGATGGTTCATCGTGAAACATCGGAGCCTTTGAATACGTCCTCTCCGAACAATCGTTCGGGCTCTTGCTTTTACTACAATTCGTATCCCAGTCAGTTGAACGGGATGGTGATGTCCAGTGGACAGTGTTCACCGAGTGACACCTTGGACAGCGGGACCTGTAGCGATCTGGATGGCACACCTCCGCCTCTTCCTAAGAAAAAGAACGCCAGCACGGTTATCCTGGCGAGTGATCAACACAATCGTACGGGTAGTCTGACCAGCAGTGGAGCAGAAGTTGACAGTGACGACAACGAGAGCAGTATCAGCTGCGATTCTTTAAACGGTGGCGAGTTGAGCGACAGAATAATCGATGGTGGTATCAATGGAAATGGTGTCGAGGCTGATCGAGCATCCTTAGAATTCCAAGAACACTCAGAGAACGATCGTTTGAAGAACGGAGTGGATCGTCAAAAATATAGAGACATGAACGATACTATCGTGAGTCTAAACAGACTAGACCTGTCGAACGGCCAGGAAGAACGAACGAACGAAGAAACCACACCAACTGCATCGACTCCGGAAGTCCACTCAAATTCTTGCTCGTCCAGAGCTTCTCCTAGCGTTTCTCCTTCACCTTCTGGTACTTCCTCTTTATCAAAAGCCTCTTCCACTCCAAGGATCAGGAGCCCTGATCCGAACATAGAACAGAATGGCAGGTTATCGTCGCCAGTGGTGAAAGAATGTACTTACGAGGAGAGGAAGCAGGAACAGGAGAGGTTAGAGCAGGAGTCGGTTGCCGGCGACATCGACACCAGCATCAATCCTCTGACTGGGAAAAAGTACGTGTACGAATACGACAGGTTCTACAAGTTTCACGTGAACGAATTGAAGGGCAACAATAAAGACACTAGCAGGGGAGTGGTGTTAGGCGATAAGGATACCGATGAATGTTTCGCTGGTTACAAGATCCTCGAGAAGGAAGCCATACGCAGTGCCAAGGGAACTGTCCGCGGTGTCAAAAACAGGGTGCGCGCAGGAATCGCGACATTCCTTCAAAAACCATCCTCTCAGGTTCGTATCATTATATTTCCTATTCTATCTAAGTATATATTACATACAGTATGTTCCTCAGAGCTCGAAGGAATTTCTGTTGCGTGCCAATTAACGGCCGATCCTAGTTAGCAAAAGGAATGTTAAACAGATACCCAGGGAAACGAATGAAAAGTTTAAATTAAGCGATGTTTATCGACGCCAGAGGCGGCGATGTTTGCGGAACGAAAAAGAAAACGTGTTTCTCCACAAAGTACGAGAAATAAAAGTACATAGCTTCCGGTAAAGTTCAAAGGACCCGATAGGAAATGATGGTTACTTTTTGACTTCGTGAAATCACTCGATAGACTTCTCGACTGTAAAAGGTGAAAGGAGTATTCAAAGGTCAGAGGGACAGGATGCCGAAAAAATTTGTGAATCGTTGGTCTTGATTTCACCAAATACCGCGGCACGTGGAACGATGATTTCTGTGACCGCATTCGCGCGCGATTAGCTGGCTTCCGCTGTCATCGATACGTTCGTGAGTAAAAATCTCATCAAAGGTATCAAAATGGAACGTGGAACGATGTCATTTATTGTCCCGTATGTATCCCGTTGACGTGCTTTAAATATCGACTCCCTATAGCCTGCATTGCCTAGCAGTCCTCGTAAACGTCGCGTCGATTTGTTATGCAAATCAGTCGCTGACACCGCGATCGCTCGACACGAACGTTTCGACACGGTCCAATCGAACGGTATCGAATGGCAAGTTCGAACTATTGTCGGCCACGGTAGCTATCTATTTACGCCACTCGCGTGATACACTTGATTCGCGTCGACGACGACGACGGCTACCGGCCAGCGACGGGTTGCCGAGCTAAAAGCGTTAGATTTACAGTTAGATCACCTCTCTCTGGCTGACCAGTTTGGATCGACCAGTTGACTGGCATCGATCGATGACGTAGACGGCGTCCCATGTGGTCCTACTGCAAGGTTTCCGGTGTTGCCATGCGAGTATCGTGCATAAGACGTCGGCGTCGAACAGAGAAGAGAATCGTTCACGGCGTCGATGCAGAACGAATCGACATAACGGTAGATCCGATAAAACGATCTTACGTAGGGGATCACGCTCCCTAGTTGTCCCTATTTGAAAACCGGTCTTCCTCCACTGTTTGCCACTATCTTTTTCTTCCTCTTCGACAGCCACCCTAGACAGTGTCCTCGTTACGTGTTCTACGTTTGCATCGAGTTTTCTGCTTTACCGTACACGTGCGCCTACGTCGATATGTATGCCCGCGTGCTGCGCGCCCTTATCGATGCGCGTGTGGTCGCGCGGTCTATTTCGCGAAATTACAGAGAAGAGGCCGAATTGCACGCGCCTCTTCTTGCAACAGGCTGCCGAGTAATCACGCATTCACTACAGCTCGCTGTCCCTAGGGATTTCGTATATTGCTTCCATCAACGCGTTTCACGTGAACGTGCCTGGATCGTTCGTGGCTTGTAGCTCGATCACAAGGCGAGTCAAAAAACTGTTATCGAGGATTCTTTGTATTGATCCGATGAAAATGAGTGTATTATGTATGTTCACTCGTGAAGGGGTTTATTTGGTGTCGGATTTTGACAATTCTGTGTAATATAATCAGAAATTTTCAGATGTATCAGAATGTAAAACGCAATAGTGAGTTTCATGCTTCGAATAACGAGCACGGGATTTCGTTTTATAAAAATTCGATATTGTATATCCTTTGCAAATAATACATATTTGCGGACAGATTTCGACGTGGGACTTAATTTTCGCGTTGAATTTGCTTCAAATGGTTTTGTTCGAAATCGATGTCTCTGCTTTACGATCTTTCTATGCTATGCAGGTTTTATGGAAATTATACACGGATCTTGCTGATCGTACAAGGATTACGCACAAGTATGATATTTATTGAATCGATTCCACATCGTTCGATACCACCGGGATGGAAACAATCGAACATAAAGTCGGTTGGGAATATTCAATGCAAGACTCGATGTTCTACTTTCTTTTCGCTGTGAGAGTTTATTTACAGCATCAGATGAACCAATTTTAAATTTTATCCTATTTTGAATAAACGTAAAATATACAACAGTGGCGATTGGTAAAATGAATTGAAATAGAATTAATGTTTTCATTTCGTTCCGTTATTAATTATTATTATCAACGTTAGTATATACTCTACCGTGCTACTTTCCCTAGTTCATTCATCGTCCTTCTACGGGAAACGTTAGAAATCATAGGAACCTTCTTTTTGCGTGCTACTTTTGCTTTGTTCTTAATAGTTTCGTACTATACCACTATCTTACGCAAGAAAACAATAATAATGGTAATAATCCAAGGTTATGGATACTTCTGTTCAGCTCTAAACTAAAAAGAAACATCTAGAAACCTTAAAATAATCGTTTGATTTAACGAGATGCTCATATATATATAGCCATAAAGGAGAGGTTTAAAATTCAACATTACTGATTCCATCGTCGTAACTTTAATTAATTTGATTATTCGCTGAAGTTTACATATACCATGGCACTTATTGTGGAAATGGTTGAACCTTTGATGCAAGAGAGAACGCCTCGTACAATATTTGCCAGTAAAGCAACGTAATGACCGCGTTTCGCAACGCGTTTCTTAAAGTCTCTTTGCAACAGGTACATTTACGGGAGTCATTTACTTAGTGACAATTTTCCTTGGTTTCTTAACGCGTTTCATTAGAAGCAAAGGAGAAAAAAAAAAGGGAACACCGCGTTACGGTCAATGTTCTGACATAACGACCGCCCGGAGACTGAATCTCTCGTGAAGCAAAGATTAGAGAGAACATTCGTTGGGAGGTAATCTGCGGCTGGCTCTGTCGTAACTGTGTACTGTTTTTCTCGCTGTAGAGAAATAAGATCGGCAGGTATGCAACTCATTTCATCAGTTGGCACACGAAAACATGTCACGGTTAGCTTGAAAACCAACCATACAGGTTGATTTGCTCTGTTATGGTCCTATTAAGAATGAATCATGTGTAGATGGTATATTAATTATGTGAGTAATTGGCGATCCTAACAATACTAAAGTCTTGGTGTTAAATGTCTCTATTATCGAATGTTCTACTTTGATTTATGTGCCTGGTGTGTCTGGTCTTCTTTGATTGCAACGTTTAGATATAAGTTGAAGCAGGGATTTCATTAGCCTGTTTCTTGTTTCTCCAGTTTTTATAAGTGAAGTGGTACGAGTAAGAGAGAGTAGATCACAGTGAGACGTGATGTACAGTGAGACAAAGATTGCTTTACAAAAACAAAGCGTATACCTCGCGAACAAAATAATAGATCTAAAATTTTTTAAATTGTAATGTCCTTATTGAAATCTTGAAGAATATGTCTAAACATTTATTACCTTTCTTAATGAAAAAAATATACAAGAAAATACCAATTTTATCTCGCTGTATACGTACCGTATATATTGTCTCCTACTTTTATAACGGAGGGTTTATTTGCTTTACGTTAGACGCGTTCAGCTAACTCGAATACACCAGTTCCAATTACGCTTCTTAAATCTATTGTAATATATGCATCTCATACTAATAGGAAATCTGTATCTATGAACACTGTGCCTAACCAAAGAGTGTGTACACATACGTTTGATTGAATTTTTATGCAAATTTATATATTACACAAATGTAAGAAATTACTACTAAGAAATCCCAAACTTTGATGACTTGTCTATGCAATTCTTATACACTTGTTGATTTCTTCATATAATTCTCGATCTTAATGAATTTCAAGAACACGGAGATTCCGCTTGTTGCTCGGAGTGCCGCGACGCGCGATGAGAAAACGCAGAATAGGAAGTCACGTGGCTACTTCCGCATAGTTAACAATATGAAACTAACGTTAGATATCGCACAGCGCTGCTGACATAACAGAACACAAACGAACGGAAAGCGCTGTTGTAATTTCCTGGTATATACGAAGCGGTGTTGTGCATCAAGATGCATTGATGAAAAGGGATTCTTTTCAATTCCTCGCTGCCTCGTATCAAACGTTATCGGTGTATTATCGTTCACGTAATGTCGATGCTGCATTCATTATGATTCTCGCGTAATCCTCGCTTTTATGGCGAGCTTCACGCGATCTTATTGAGTCTAGAAAGTCGTCGAGGTTATTCAAGACCAGTAGGCTGCAGCGAAATTGCTTTTTTCAGGTCGTTTGCGCTCTTTCAAAACGATTTACTAATCGTGCTTATCATTTATACTAACATCTTATTTTCATGATTTATTTAATTACAGTTAATTTAGTTACAGTTGTTAGATGGTTGATAATTGAATAATTGGCTTCATGGTTATTGCGTAAAGATAAAAAGCTGCTGTTGCATTTAAAGCAATAAATATCTTTATACGGTTCGTGGATTTTAATTGATATTAATATTACACAAGTAATTGGTCTAAAACATGGATAAACTATAGAGACGTGGCAGGAACATATGAACTTACGGATTTCCTTGTTTTTTCATCGAATCAAGTCGAAAGTAAATATCTAGAATTTACATACCATATTTTATTTACCAAGCGCAAACGTATCACCTAATCCCTATGTTTCTCTCCTTTTAACGTCCTGTGTAATCCAAATATATGTGCCAATACCATTTAAGCAGCTTTTCAACCGGCACTCTACACAAAAATATAAATTGCACTGTTTTTTCAATCCAAGTTAACCTTACTCTGGCTTAGTTATGTAACCCGACATGGTTCACGTTCTACGTCGAAGGTTCAACAAGAAATATGTAGCAGCAGGTGGACACGATGAAACGTGAACGCAATCTAATATCTCGAAACACTCACGTGGCTGTATCGTATTTTTCAACCGGACAAGCAGCACTAGACGTGCAATTAAAACTTCAGAATTTTGTCCAACAAATAATTTAGTTTCGGAATGCGTCCACTAAATTAATTAGATTAATTCCAATTTGCGGTACACGAAACGCGAACACGAGTCAGCTCGTTTTAACGACAGAAATGCTGCTGTCGATGGAAGAAAAAATGTCCTATTCGATCGTATCGAGCTGTATCGTGAACGCACGCCAATTAAACGTAATTTGTAACGCAACGTAATTGACAGTAGAAGCTGCAACAGACCCCTGAATCGGCGTGCGCGTTTCGCGATTAATTATCGATTAAATCTTGCGTTTCGATTGGTGTACAGACCGCCGAGCCGCGCGATATCATTTTCGCGATCTGTAGAAAACCTGTAAAAAGCAAATCAAGTGATTTACGTAGTTGAGCTGAATCAGTAAAAACGGTATATCGAGCGTATATTTCATCTATTTACTTATCTATTATAATAAATATGTCAGACAATTGAAAAATCCATAAGTAGAATGATATAATCCGATACGAAGCTAATCCGATAAAGAAGTCAGGCAAGCAGGAATATTAATACTGAATTCTTCCATGATAACTGAGGAAGTATAAGATCACATTAAGTGTACTTGCTAGCAAATAGTAAATATTGAAACTTATATAAATTCATAGACTGGTATTGGAAAGTACAGAATCATAATTATGAGAGGTAAATAGGATAGAACACTATATGTGGGTGCACGCCATAGCAAATTTTTTTTTTTTAATTCTTTTAATATCACGATTTCATAGAAATAAAGAGATTTTCTCTTCAATGTACGTTGCATCCACGATGAAAGTTATTGAGTACAAAAGATGCACGTTGAACATCGCACGTCGAGCGTCGATTTTAATCGACAACGTGTTTCATGCACGCGACATAAATTTTCGTGAAACTAATTCGCACGGGTATGAGAAGAGCCGGGCAACCCACTTCGCCGATCCTGAAGACCTCCTGACGAAGAAGGTGAAATGATCGATGATAAACGCGGCAGAAGTACGACCCACTTCATCGTTCAGCGTCGCCGACTTTCTTTCCGATCTGTTCGCCGGCTTCGTGCTACTCGAAATCGACACTTATGGTCAGGCGGCATGTCACGCTTCATGTTCTATTTATTCGCGATGCTTATTTGGCCTGCACGCAAATAAACATTCAAATGATCTCGACGGCCAGCATTGACTCCATTGGAAATTCAAGAAATCAGGTCGATGAAAATCGTAATTGAACTACAGCCGGCGTAATTTCAATTCCTTTAGGTTGTTTTCGAATTATTCTTGAGCAATATCAGCTGTTTTACATAAATAGATATCACGAGATATCAAATTGATGATGAGAGGACTCCAGATGCGATTTAATCTCGGCTGTCTTGAAACTTATGATTTCATTTAAATGATACATGAATTATTGATTGCTGATTACTTTTACCTATACTATATGATAATAAATCTCTTTTTCTTTTTTTTTTTTTGTTGAGAGAAAGAAACGAATCTTTACTTTAAAAAGTAATGTGTAATTAAGTTCTATTTTAAGCGATCTATCTTGTTAGCGTTTAAAGTGAATGATATAACATGTAAATGACGTCTATCCTGGAATATAGATAGAATAGATAGTTCTTTATGTTGATTGCAGGTTAAAAGTAGGTCAGAACTAGAAAATATTCCATACAATATTATTAATCTTCTCGACAGCTACATTTTTAATGTTGTTTTTAAATATGTATTATTCGTTGAAGCAGTTTATACGCGTAATGGGAAAATAAATCAAAATCAGGAAATATTTCCAACAAAAATTAGTGCCATTTGTAAGAACGTCCATATATAACGGATTACATAAATTGCGAGACATCATGATTCATACTATTACGATAAAATTTATTGAAGTAAAAAATATCGTGTATTCCTTTACACATATATGTAATACGTGAATTTTTTATCGTAAAATTTATTTGAAAATTTGAAATTTTTTATTCTTTACATTTAACGTAACTTACAGCAAAACATATTTTTAAGAAGAAGAAATCACAAGTAGAAATATATTCTCCAAATAAGTCACGGTCAAAACAGTTTACCCATGGTAGATTTCTCAAGATAACTTCGTGTCTTACAAAACGCCGTGTTTTCTGACGATAGTTAGACGATTTCTAATTATTTCTTTTTAAAAAAAATTGTCAAGGTAATTCATGTTCCGAAAATAAAATTAATGTGTGAACAATAAAAGACGACTTTTTATTTAAGATTCGAAAATTTCAATTAGATACAGTGATCTTTATCGAACCTCTACATTTTTCAGAACCCAGATTTCTACTAAAAATTAACGATTATACATATAGTCACAACAAAGAAATACATTCCAACAATTTCAGTTCTCCAACTTTCGAAACATAGGCACTATAATTCCTGTCTCCAACTTCTCGAATATCTACATTCCTGCCGAAACAATCGATCGTTAGATCACAAGAGGAATCACATAGCTTACTCTTATCCGACACATTTATCCGATTCTTAAATTTGAATCGAACTCTTGTACGCGGAATGTCCCCTTCTCTTTACCCATCACGCCACAATATTGCAGAATCGATCGCGTCCACTTGTCGAGCAATTTTCGAAAGTGCTCAGCGCGATGTAATGCGTAAAGGTTGAACGAACCGCTCGCGCAAGCCTAGCTGATAATCGGAATTCGCGCGAGCGTGTGCCCACTTGTTCGACCCACTTGGACTGGCCGGTTCTCGACTTCCGGTTTTTCGTTCTTGCGCGGCTTCTCCGGTGGAGGACGTTAGCACGGTCGAGCATGGCACGGCAGGTGGCGAGGCCAGCATCGTGAATTTCCCGGTTAAAGAAAACGCGGTAGGCATGTCCACGAGACAAATCGGGTGGGAAAAGAGAAAGCGGGTCAAAGAGGCCACCATGGCGACAGCAACGGCGACCACCAGGTTTAACCTCCTCTTCGATCCGTTCTCCTCTCTTTAACCTTCTCTCCGGTCTCCTTATTTCCTCTTGTTTCGTTCGCCGTATCTCGGTGTCCTTCCTAGTGCATCAAGAGCCATCGAAGTCCTCCGTGAGTTTGCCATCGTTGAACATCGTCGCGCCATGTTGAACTTCTAGAAGAGTTTCTTGGAAAATTCGAATGCAAGTTCTGAACGCGAAAGATATTTTAAAATTGTGAGTATGAATTCAGATAGTTGGTTAAATGGTAAAAAGAAAGGATAAAAATGTGAAAAGTATAGGAGAGTTTGTGAGAGTTGAAAGTACTATGATTATAAAGAGTATTTGCACACCGTGGCATTTATTGTGGCATTTACATACGAATTAATGTTTAGTAGTACTTTCGTATGAATATGAACATTTGACATTACAAAAATGAAATTTGTGTACGATATTAAAACTCTAATGCTTTTTGTAACGATTGTAGAAATATCGAACTTGAAGAACTTATAACGATTCGTGTCGCAAAGTCATTTGCATCGAGCCGCTTTAAACGTGTTCTTGCTAGCAATAGCATTATTTGAAAATGAGTATTCTTGTAGAACGAGGCGTGAATTCCTATTCAGACTTCTCTCTGTGGATATGGAAGAACTTAAATGAGTTGATGAATACAGGGTAAGATGAAAAATTCCAGAGGTCTTTGAACGTAGAAGCGCATTAGAATAACATGTGCATAGTTAAAAACATCTTTTCGTACAAAAGAAATCTTTATATCTCCGGAACGAATGTAGGTTCATTAAGATGCCTTTGTTCCATTGTAAACTCCACGGACTAATTCACTACGTGTTTGTCACTTTAAAACACATTATATACCATGATAAATTTGAGAAACTAGATTAGAAATTGTATACGTGAAAATGGCTAGGTTTACAAACCTTAAATGTCCGATAGAAAATCCACGACCATAGTTTCTTTCGCGCTAGAGTTACTATCTATCTACAGTATAGTCAGATATCGCTATTAAAAAATTTCGATACATAGACTTCTCGAAATTTCTCTCATACATTCACATCAAAATGTAGTGCATTATACATTACGCATGTTCTAATAAATCATATAACGAGCTGTCAGAATAATATCAGTTTAACACGTTCCGTGCCGTTTTCGCCTAACTTTCCACTCGGGTCATGTACTAACGAGCTTGCACACTGATGCATTTATTATACACATTAGAAATGTACATTTTATACATTTGATACTATATATAACTAAACTAAAGTAGAAAGGTAATATATAATAGAAGCAGAAGATTATGAAAAATAATAAGTTAAAAATGCTTAATAATACAACAACCGTTTTAAACCACATGTCCACATTCTCGATCAAAGACAAAATCATTCATCGATACCACACCTCGAACCGATCGATATCGATCACATTCTTATCTATCACGTACGCTAACGTCCATCCATTTGTCTGCAAGATCCAAACTGTGCGCTTCAAAAACCTCGTTCGCTGTCTTCGCGATGGTGCCGCAGAACCGTTCGCAGAACAGCTGGCGTAAAAGTACCCAGCAGTGCATCAAGCGCCATAACCGCGCCAAGCAAAAAGCGCTTCGTTTCGAAGTCTCTGAGCGTAACGGTAACCCAGGGATCCATGTAGAGAGGCGGAAGAACGCGCGATGGAGGCGTAATCGCGATTTCGATTATCACCTGTCACGTTAAGGTCTTCGCTCATACCGAGGACCAACGTCGACGTATTATTTATGGATTTTTAATGGTGAATTCAGGAAAGGTATGGTACGAGCGGATAAGGTTAAATTCTGTTAGAGAAATCTCTAAACGTTCAAATGTGTTATCACTAGAGAATATATGTTGTAAGGTGTATATGTTCATGAAGGTTTGGAAATTTATAATGTTGTAACTTAGCATAGAGAAATGTTCCCCAAAGATCGACTTATAGTACTTTTCGTCTATAACATAAGTATATTATATATATTATAGTAATACCGTATTAACAATTTTCGGATAATCCAAGTTCAGTAAAACTGTGTCATGTGACGTTGCTGAAATTCCACAATCGTAGCGTCATGCGATTCTTCAATTTCTTCATATTTCTAACGACGTAACGCATTCCTGTGCACAATAGCGTATACCTTGCTATTGGAAAATATCACATCGATTACAAAATTTCAACAATATCATATCGCTCATCTATGTCTAATTTTAACGTTGTTGATCCGATATTGATCTCATTGATTCGGTACATGATCCTTTAGCTTCTATCCAGCGAATACCACATGATGTAGCGTACATAAAATCAGCTTCGATAGCGTCTATCTTCGATAAGAGCCGGTGTTCACGTGAAAGTAAGCCGCGATTCGTTCCCATATACCGTTAACCAATGTCGAACTTTACATAACGTGTGTGTGCGTCGCACTGGTAACCCAAAATTTCGGGAATTTGGCTGGAGTCATGAGGAACCGGTTTATCAAATCTATAACGGAAACGTCGGAGATTCGAAAAGTCGTAACGGGAACACCGAGACGATCATCCGAGAGGCGAGTAAACTCGACTGAGTGACTTGCTCGAGGAAATACAAGAGTACCGAGCTCGTAAACCTGTAATTCGTAAGTTATCCACGGCTACGAGCTCAGGTCTCGCGAAATCTTCCCGCGAACGTTCGTATAAATCTCGTGTCGAGCAGAGGTATATGGGTCGCGCTCGTTTTACGCGAGTTATAGAAGCGTTCGAACAACGATCGTTCGAAAGCAGAAGGAAAGATAAAGCAGATTTTATAGCTGTTTATAGCTGTTTGCATACCGAGGGAATAAAGTAGCAGATGCGAATGGTGCATGTTGCGTGTGATAAAGGATACATGAAAGAATGGTGAAATAATGGAAGGTTAAATGGTGTATATATAATATTCAAACACTGTAATGGAGAAGTGGGAAAAAAGAGAAAAAAAAGTGGTAAATTTCTAGACCGTAACTAGATGGTCGACGCTCGTTTTTCACTCTCTCGCAACTCGCGGCTCGCGAGATTCCGTCTTCAAGGCGCACGCTTTTCCTTGGGGCACTCCGTTGCATACGCACACGTGCCTTTATTCGCTTTTAAAAGTAAACGGCTATAAATCTGACTGTACGTTTAAGACAGAAGAAATTCTAAATATAATATCTTCCTTGGATGCTGCGTTACGAACAAGCCTTTCATGGCCCTGTAGTCTAGGTTAGCTATTAATAATATTTATGACATTACAGTTACGATGAAACCGTGAATTGAGTATTATCGAAGTGAGCAGTGTTTATTTTAAATCATTTTTACATTGTAAATATTTAAGAATTGTTTCTTTCTTAATTGTTATCGTATTTGACTCGGATTACTTATAAGTTTTTTATTAATTACAAAAGATCGTATATAGCAGCAGTTATATGGAAACCGTAAAATCTATAAACGTGAGGGCAGTTAGTAAATCGAATTCAGATATATATTTAATCTATGACGAAATTAACTATAATATCGTTGAAAGACCGCAATTATGCAGAGACTATGTATACATAATATGTACAGTATATATATGTTCAAGAGTCGTTTCATCTACAATTTGCCCTTAAGGCGTATAAGACCTACTTAGAGAAATTGTCTAGAGACGTGTACCTGCATGGATGGCTTGTTTGTGTCGACAGATAGTTTGTAAGACATGAATATTCTGTAAAATTTAGACATACAGTACGGTATGTATACGACACACGATAGTGTATACTATAAATGTAATATTCAAAGTGTGTAAGCCGCTTATTCGAGATAAATGAATCATTCCTGAGCGATAGAGAAGCGTTTATACATCTGTCGAGAATTTGTTATTGCTACCGAAGACATTCTCAGTTGCTTAAAATTTCTCAGAAACAGTAAACCAAACAATAGTATCTTCTGTGTCATCGATATCTGCATATTCATCGTATGGCGTCACACGTTTCTCAATATCGCTTATTCCCAAGATATTTCACACACAGAAAGGGTCTTTGTCGATCATCATGGATACCTAGGAAACTCTCCTTGATGAAACTTATCTAGAATCTTTCTGTTTGTCGACAAAACCTACTCAAGATCAACCACGTCGAG
The DNA here is from genome assembly GCF_041682495.2 of Bombus fervidus. Taxonomy (NCBI): domain Eukaryota; kingdom Metazoa; phylum Arthropoda; class Insecta; order Hymenoptera; family Apidae; genus Bombus; species Bombus fervidus. The sequence goes on from NC_091517.1 coordinate 17,346,801, forward strand.
AATCCTTCCAGTGGATCGGTCGATGTTTTGAGAAAGGCCTCGCGACTTCTCGGTTCCTTTAACACGCGGCTAACGATGCACTTCTTCAGACGCGAGCGCGCTACATCATTATCCTTACGTCATTTCTAAGAACTATAGTGCGCTCCGCAGCCGTTTCCCACGAGACCGTGACTTTAGTGCGAATGCAAATTCGTCCGACGATTAATTAGAATTCCCGCGGTAGGCAGCCACTTGTAGTCGTTGCTCGGTCAATTGCGACTCGAAATTTCACGAAAGAAAGAAAAAGTCTGGATACCATATTCAGGATAGAAAGAGGGAAACCGAATATCCTGATTTTTTTTCCATATTATGCATTAAAGCAAGAACGTCGATCGATATAGAATTTGTGCACTTTCCTTACAAGACTTTAGAGCTAAATACGACGCGGTCTGATGTCTTAGCCTTACGCGTTGCTTAAAAAACTTTTATTAACGCTAGAAAAACAAAAGGCCTGTACTTTTATTTTCGTCCTACCATTTTAATCATAATTATCAATAATTGATAGTGTATTTAAATGTGGCAAGTTGGTAGCACTCTAAAAATTCACCTCTTTTGTCTACAACGACCTAATGTTCGCGAACGCTCGCATGGAAGAAGCAGCGTAGTTCGTGAGGTTTGTGAGAAACAATATATCGCTGTACTGCGTTGTGCGTCGACAATAAACTATGTTGGCACTTTCCATTCGCGACATTCGTCGTTGACATTTCTGCGGCACGCCATTCGTTGTCACCGATCGAGCATGGATAATTAACCGCATCCACGAAAGCGCACTTTCTTCTTGGAATTCGGCATTCCGATGACAACGCATCCAATTAACGCCGATCACGAGAGGCCGTGATTTACTGGTATATGATATATATGTAAGCTCAATTTCATTTTCGCTGATAGATTTCTTTTTGAAAAAATTCAAAGAAGAAATAGAGATTCTATAATATACTTCGTTGTAGCGTGATTTTCGCAATTTATTGCAATACTCATATAATTGACTTTCTCTTATTGCGGTAGGAATGTGGGTTTCATTGAAGTATCAATTAACAGATTACGGTATTTAATTACATAAAGTACTTTAATTTACTTTTACTCGTACGGTAGATGAACAAAGTATTGTTATTGGCTCTGCGACTATTATCATGTGATATTCACTTTCCAATTAGTTATACTATATTTTACTATTTTATATATATTTATGAATTCTATGAAAACTAATTCTGGAACTTCGAATACAGTTTAACTGGATATATCAAATACCCTTTTTATTATCGACATAAGATTTTTTCCATACAAACCAGCCAATGATACTTCCTCTATCTAAAATCTCCAATTCAATCTCTCATTTTTTTCCTATTGAAATTAAATGTTAATATTTCGATTCATCTTACCTTCTTATTACATTTCTATGATTCTTCGATCCCATCAATCAATTTTCCCAATAATATAAAAATACTTTCGAGTAATATCTTTATAAAAAGAGAAATAACAACTCTGGCTGTGAATTCCAAGAATCTGCCGCAATTCTTATTCCTATTACCTTCAACTGTCTGGATTGCATCACCTTTTTTAGAATAAAGTCGTACGACGAAGTAGTATCTCTAATAAATACGCTTACGGAAATCGTACAAGCACTTTCTAGAATATTATGCGAATACATAATTCGCAACGAGAGTTATATTTGGCTGATTTTCTTCAATTACTTGAAGCAGAAAACGCAATGTTTTTAATTACACCGGTTCGTTAGCTTTCGCGTATGGAATCACGGTTCAACGTCAATGAACTTTACGCTGGTCGAGCATCGAATAGGCGCACGATCTGAGAAATCGATGTTTCTGACCGATTCGGGAATTAGCACGGCGACTGCGTGGCCATCTACGACGAGAATAATGAGCAGTGAAAGCCTGTCGTTGGAAATTTATCAAAACAAGGCAGGCTTCGTTAAGCGAAACGCCTCGGAAAGATCGGCTTCATGTATATTAATTCGATGTAAGTGAAATAGGTATCGAGTCGTAGCGGCGACGGAATCGTTAATCGAGCGACACTTGTAAAGTTCAATGGAACTGTGCTTTAAGTCGCATGACAATGTATTTAGAATAATTTATCGATTTTGATATTTGCTTGTTCTGGACGAAGTACAATTCAATTACAATGTTCTGTTTGCTAATTTCATAAGATAGTAAATATCGTTTGCAGTTATTCATTGGCTATTGATTTGTATTTGCTTTGGTAAAGTTCACGTACTGATATTATAAATCAACCGGAGCTTCCGGCAGTGTGTATCATTTAACATAAAATTTTGTCTCGATAAGAACGAAAATTGTCCATAAACAGGGCCTGTCAGGAAGTTTCTTGAATCAACGAATTTGGTAAATTGGTTGAAACCGATATATGTATTGTGTTTGTGTTGTATTAATTATTTAAATTAATAGGCGTATCTCGTTAAAACGTGGTTTCGAGGAACATGACTTTAAGTATTTAAAGAACCAGGCATCGATTTCACATACATTCGAAATATGAACCATTATATTTTCAATTTCGATGCAGATTCGACTTTCTTATTTAATATACGTATAAATAAAACATTTTTATGCTACCTGGCAGCAATGACTTTATGTAAGCGAAAGATACAGATACGTTCTTTTGACTTAAGAGGGCAGTATACCATTTCATAAGATGTAAAATATGATACTGCGGATTTTTATGCAAATTCATATTTTTGAGAATATAATTAAAAACGTAGAGCTTTGATAGAAAATGACTTTACCTTGCAAGTATTGTAAAACGCACTATGCTTTGAATGCTTTATATATCTTTTCATATTACGCGCATTCTATGCAATTTTGCACTTTCAAATTTCCTTTAAATGCATAAAAATTGCAATCCACATATTTATAAGTTTCGTTCTAGTAAGCGTTCTATATATTCTTTGCATTAATTGTACATATCATCAAATAACTGATTACATCACAATAATCAACAATTATAAACAACAATTACGATTATAATTACATTTTATTCTTAAATCAGCAAACGATCATTAAAAACGACATCTGCATGTTCATATATTACGTTTAACTCAAACGAACCGTTAAACCACATCATACATCGTATACTACCATTCATTTGAAGTATCTTCACAAATAAGCTGCTAAGCTTTTCAGCTTCATATTTTCTTTTTTCAAAACTGCCAAAACCATCAGATTACATGACGTAATTGCTGGCAGATTTCAATTTAATTCTGAAATCCATTTGATGACAACAAGCGAACATAAACGTCAAGTTAGTGATGTCGCTGATCACACGAAATGTAAAATTCCCCGTCCGCGTATAGAAATAACGACACTTTATGAATCGTAAAGGAATGCACGTTATTGCGACGTCTGGAAACTTTCTAACGGCGCTGGGTAAAGATGGGAACAAGTCCTTTCTCAGGGGACGCGAAAAAACTAATCTTCATTGAGCGTACGCCTAACCCTGTGTGTCACAGCTAAGAAATTAAGCCGGCAAATGGTGAGATGTTATTTAAGTTTCTTTTCAACTATTCTGTTCCATTTTTTTCTCAGCATGGTCCCACGATTAGTCGGCACTCATATTCTATTCGTGAATTCACAAAGAAGGTCTGTAAAACTGGAACATATGGTTAGGTTAATTGTAAAATTTATCGATAATCGCTAATCGAATTTTTTAAATTTAGTAGATATTGTATATACGAACGTTACAACGTATTGACAGTAGTCGATCAATATGAAAAGGATGATAATTGAAATGAAATGTTGAATCGAGAGATATAATTGATTAAGCGCTCGCGCGTTTCGAATATTCAGGGCAACGGAAATGTGAATTTATCGGTGAAAATAAGAGAATATATTTCCTGTTGGTTTCAGTTTTAATTATTGCCGTCTATTGCGCTAAACGCGCATGGTGTAACGTTTATCACGCAAATAGTATGTAGCAACTCTAATAAATATCTATATACATAAACATATATTGTTAATCTAAATGAAATCGCTTATTTATGTAGAATGTAATGTATAGCAATATTCTATAAATTAAATTTGGGCATTAAAACGAGTGAAATATATTACACAGATATCTGTATTCGAAAAATCTTATATGCTATAGTTTGGTAGATTTTGTAAAATTCAAGGGAAAATTTAAGCTACGCATTTACTGTTTCAGTATGTTGTGTATTAATTCAATCCTTTGAATTTCAAATTCGTTATTGAGCTAACGATAATAATTATTTGTCGAAGAGAAATATGAAATTTATTCGAAATTACTTCAATAGATACTTGAATACAATATGAATTAATTTGATCTTCCTCTTCTACTGAAACGAATATGATATTAATTATCGAGTTACGCTTATTTTTTTATTTCTTGTCACCAAAATTTTATTAGCAATCTCAACGATAAGATATCTGATAGGTACTAAAATTCGCGTTCACTCTATAAAAACATTCGTGCTTATATGGGGAAAGCTCTCAGCCATCCGCTACTAGTTCAACGACGAGAATAAAAGTTTTGGACTCGGTTTACCTGAAATCCCTGTCGTCGCTATCACGATTTTCCAATTTTTAGCAGCGTTTCTACACTTTATTTCCTCGTATTTCTCCCTCCAATGGTTTTGCACTAACAAAATCTCTTGTTATTTTATAGTTGAAACACTGTTTTCCTCCTCTATCGGGAAGCCTCGTTCAAGTTACTACAGTCAAGTGACTTGAATTTAAGTAACTCGAAATTTCTTTTCCATTATGAAACTGTTATTCACTTAAAAATATCGTTGCAAATTTTAAATAAAGTGCAGATTCTTTGATCTATTTCTCGATTTGAGAATACTTACTTACTTAAATTCAAACGATTTAAATTCAATTAATTTGACTAATCTGAATGAAGTTTTATCTATCACCAGTCATTTGGCGAAACGGTAATGCTTTCTCTTTTGCAAAAGAATATACCTATCACCAAATACCAGGAACGCTATCAGTTTGTCAACGAGCGCTCCATGGAACATTTTCAAATGAATTTAATGGGTCGAGTTTCTAGCCCGAATCCTCCGCGACTCGCGCACGCTCATTTTTGGAACAACGGTGTTGCTCTTTCGCGAACAAGAACTTTTCACTTTGCGCCAGGCGAAAGTCGTGCAACGTTAAATTGTTATTAGAGAAATGACAGTATTCCCCGAGCGCGATGCACGCTGGCTGCACCGCATTAAATTATGAGATCCTGATGTGCGTTTCCGTCCAACGGACTGTGTCGCACGGTTCTGTCAGCTGGAAAAAAGAAACGCCAGTTGGAAGCAGAGAAAACCGGTACTTTTAGCTGTTCTGTTTACTAGAATGTCTTTTGTACTTGGTGTTATGTAAATTAATTACACTTTTTGTGAGATAATTAATTTAACATTGATCTGACGCGTGTGAGTTTAACGCGATACTCGAATAAACATCTCTTTTCTAATTTATTGTCGTAGCTGGTATTACAAGAATCGAGATTAAAATTCTAGACCAATAAACTCCGTAAAAGAAATAAACCTAAAAGATTGAAGCATTTTTGCACTCCGGTTTTTTAAAATTACATTCTCGTAGTTGAGATGATCGAAGTATTTCAATTCATCGTTTTTCACAAAACAAACTAGATATAAATTTCATTCGATTTTCAATTAAAGTCGACCAAACGATGTCGTCATACATAATTGAAGCGAGGGAACGTCGGTCATGCAATTGTACGATTGTTACCATTCAGCCACGATCGACGTCGATTCCCCGCCATCTACGAAGCGTATTTTTTCCCCTTTCTAAAATATGAAAACGGCCGAGACCGCGTGCTGTGCATGGCGATAGTCGAAGCTCGATCCATTAAACCTGTGCGCGAATCGCAATCGTCGTGGCTTCTTCATAGAAAATTCCCGTTACCGCTCGATCTCGGCGAATAAGCGTTTATATCCCACTTGAGGAGAAATCGTCGCTGATGTCATTTGTCCGCCGTTGAAGCATCGGCAATCGTTCGCCGCATAATTAATTGCCGATCCTGCGATCTTCGTTCCGTTCCGTGGTAGAAACTGGCTTTGTACGACCGCCGTATTATTCTCACGAGAACAAGAAGACGTAGCTGCTTTTATTCGTTTGTTCGATTTATCGCGGCGAAGTCAAAGATGCGGTTGATTCGTATCCATTTAATTCTTCGTAGACACTTGCGTGTACACTCGAAGTCAAAAGTGCATTTATATTGTGTAAATGTGGAATTTAATCCGCACAAATTCCGAACTTGATATATTTTTGAAAATTTTACAAAATTATGAACGTACAAAAAATGTGCAATGTTTCATTTATAACACAAAATTGTCAATTCTTTATCTATACCGAATGTCAAATTATACAAATTATTCTAAATATTCGTCGAATTATATTTATATTATTGAAATATATTAGTTTCTTCATCTCGATGATTTATTACAAAACTTGTGACGCAAACTTTATATTTACTTGAGGATACACTTTTGACTTCGACTGTTTTATTCGACTGAATAGACAAGATCTGCATTCAGATAAATGAGGATACAAATAGATGGTTTAACTCTTCAATAGACAATGTAACTTCAAAGTTACATAACCGTGTATCTATACCTTTCAAAACTTATTTTTTCTGTTTATATATCACCTTATATCGTTGCACTGTATCATTGTACTACCACCAAATGGAGTAATTGTAACAATTATTAGTTCCTGTTTCTCATGCCGAAGTAAGTATCTGTAATTAATCGTAAAAAGATCCGGTTATAGAAGGTTAAATACATGATACCACTCTTACGCTATTATTCTTATACTTGTATAAAGAGATGTAATCCCTATAAAGAGTCCAAGAATCACGTGGGCACTCCACTCTTTAGAGAAAAAGAAGAACGGCGGAAGAATAATGGCCAAATTACGCAGCTCGCGTTCAATTTACCAACTAGCCTCGAGAGGAGTTTTTTTTTCTTTTTTGTTATTTCATCGTAAATCACGTGAAAGAAAAACCAGAAGGGAGCTTGAAAAATTAATTTATTCGATCAGCTTACAGTACCCTATCAATGTCATTGAACAAAAAACCTCAATACGCCGTGGCTACATATTTCATAATTCATAACCGTGTTTGAGATTTTTCTGCGGTCTAAATTTTGAAATTTCTTCCATGTTACTTTAAACATAAACTTCGAGTTCTGTTTTTGTAGAACTACATGAACTTCCATTAATGATAGTTGATGAATCGGTCGCAAATGACAGAAAAGGCTAAGATATCCTTGCGGATATTTTCGCGCATTCCAGTGGATGCGGTTCATCGACATTAATAGTGGGAGAGTAGAGAGGTTGCCTCGAAGGTTGCCGCGATTGCCATTCTACGTCTTTTATAATTCTATATTCAGCGTGGACACGGCTATGTTTCAGCCGCTTTCTTCGAGCGAACCCGCGCGAATTTCAAACAGGTGGAAGTGGATATCGATAACCTGTTCGACTACCAAGTTGTCTAACAAATTTTCACTCTAGTCGGTTCTCTCATCACGAAACTCTGAGCCGTTAATTTATTAGCCGTATATTTTTATTTTTATAATTATCATAGCCGTATATTTATTTCATTTACACAACGCTCGATTGTAAGCAATTAAAAAGACAAACATCGACGAGAAACAACGCGCCCATATAATCACACGCTCGTCGTGATTTCTGTTTGCGTTACGACTAAAAATATTCATGCTGCTTCATACTGGCGTGTATTTGTTATTTGACTAAATAACTTGTCGCTCTTGGAACATTGCGTGCTAATTATCGTGGTTCAATTAACATTTTCATTTAAAGGATATTATGTAATATATGTTTGGAATATTTCTGATGATATTTTTTACTAGCATCATTGACTATCATACAGTACAATTAATCCTTCTACCATATACTATAAATCAACCACAAAGACCTTCCTGTTCTCAAAATCTAATTATTGCTCCTTTAGACATACCACAAAAACAATTACGAAGACTTTCTTATTCTTAAAGCTTTCCCTTCGTTATTAAATTCTTCGTAACACAAACTAATAATGTCATAATATAAATGCTCTCTTTCCTCTTAACTTTCTTTCGTTGTTTACCGTGCATTGCCCAAGTTATAAATCTCCGAACATCGTGAGTGCTTAAGTGCATCATCACACACGTTGGAATTATACAAATGTTATTTGCTGTCTTAACGCGTCCCAACGATTCGTCGACACTAAATCATATAATTAGAGAGGCTCGCGATTCAAATGTCGTGGCGCAATCGTGGGTTGTAGCCAGTGATCGTAGAAAAAAGAAACGAGCTTCGATGGCAGGATCGTACTCCGAGCATTCCTATGCAATTATAGTTTCCTTTTATCGTGTTGATCATACACCTGGATCGAGGGATCCGGTTTTACACCGACCAACGAATGCGTAATGCGTGTTCATTAGCGATCCCGTTGAAAGTGGCTACACGAGGATCTATAATATTCCACGGACATGATCGACTTGCTTGTGTTAAGAACAGCCGACGATAATATGAGGAACGTACACACAGGTGAACGTGTACCCGCGCAAATCACGAGAATTCCGATTGAATTATTTCGTTATTTTCCAATGAAACAGTCGAAGGTTGTGATAACATTCGTTTACACATTCTCGTGATTGTTAGTAATTAATTCTCCATAACGCCATGTCACTTCAACGTTACATGGATTTCGATATATCGGCATTATGTTTTATTTTATTTATCTGTTGTTGTGTGGAAATAGTAGCAATATTTGTTTTTGATTAAAGACTTATGGAAAAATACGACAACTTCATCTTCGTGGTCTTCCGATCATAATATTACTATTTAATACAGTTTAGAGGAAACTATATTAATACCATGGATTTTTTTTAAAGCAGTGCAACTAATTTTATGGCCCAACATATCTCCATATTTTTAAGTCAGGATGAAAAACTACTTTTTTCCCTAGCAAAAGGAAATAAAGTTCCTGACTACAATGATTGCTTTGAGCGACCTGTGAGTGGATTCGCGAATCCGTTTGAAGCAATTTTTCAGTAGCTAATCGAAAATTTCACGAAAAATGGTCCGCGAATGCAAACTACCTGGTCGTTCTACGCGTGTAAACTGGCGCACGTAACTGCAATCTCGATGTCCCGCTATGCTTTATGTAAAACTGACATATTTTCACAGGACGATATTCAAAATATCTACATGGCAAATTCTTGGATTGGTTTATCTTGCAATGGAACACGATAGTAACTGTATTACGAATCATGGTACGGCCAACCGGTTTCATATTGCAATTACTTGTTTGTTAGGTAAATCGATTTCTGAAGTTTCCTAGAAAATGGATTGAGGGAAAATTGAAATAATAGGGAGGAAATTGACATAGAGTGATTTGTGGTAATTTAGTAATATGATTTTGTCAATCGTCATTATCCTAATTATTTTTTAACAAGAACATCGAATGAATATCCTATACGTTGGTAAAATATTGTTGAATACAAATACATATAATCTTTTCTTTCTTACAATATTACAGTAACGTATTATTACAATATTTCTAAAAATAATTAAAACAGAGTTAAGAATTTCAGCAGTACAAATGTGCTTAGGAAATATTTAAAATTTAAAATTTGTTTTATATACGATTTTATAAAAATCAGTCACTTCAGTTATACTGATGTTTATAGTATTATATGATTACAAAATATTACGATTAGTACATAAGTGTTTCACACTTCGCGTCAAGGATGCTCAACATGATTCCACTTGTGCTCTGATGTTGTATGTAACTTCGAAGGTCGTTAAAAATTGTTTCTCGTAGTGTACTTTAGAATCGCAAATAACATCACACATACGGTTGTATTATATGCATTACGTGCCACGACCAATCTTCTCGTCATTTTGCCGAGTGAAAGTTAATTTAACAATATCACGGGCCTCGTGTTTTTTTCTTCTCAAAACGTTGCCGACCTCTTCTTTCTTTCATCGTCATTAGCGAGTTAAAGTAACGTGAAAAAAATAATAGAAATGAAAGTTTTGGCAAACCTTTCAATGAGTGCGGGCACTAACAAATATCAAATTTGAAGCGATACTTAAAAAAAAAAGGAGTAATTTTAGTATCTTTCATTTCTTTATTTATCTTGATTTTATTTGTACGTAAATAATGTTGAAATCGCGGAATGCATAAATTCTAACTACACATCTCTGGGTACTGATGTCTATAATTCGAGTTTTTATTCCTGGGTACTGGAAAGACAGTTGCGATTTAAATATGAATAAAAAATTGATGCTGATAAATGGTTATCGTGTTCGTTCATCAAAACATTTGTGAGTTCTTGATACATCCTTAATTTTCGTTGCCATTAAATACGTTTATTAGCTACTGACACTCCAGTCGTTGCTATTTACGGTCATTGAATTTTGTTAGTTTTTTTACCATTGTATTCTTACTTCGCTAAAGATTTATCCTTCCATATCACTTTTATTTTCATTTTTCCAGAACTACAAAAAAAATCCGATAACGTAACTACTAACTAAAACGAGGACAGGATTCAATTTTATCACTGTTTCTTGAAAAAACTTTCTTAAAGAGCATCATGTTTTATTATGTCTACAAGAAATAATATTGATGCCATTCTCATTATTTTCGCCGTTAAAAGAGCGTAACAAAATTATCTGACATATAACAATTTCTAAGAATACTATATTTTTTTCACGATTTTTCATAAATCGGCCACCTGTCCGCTCGTTAAAGAAGGTCTTTTATTCCCCTTACATAATATGCCAGTTATGTCCGCGCGTGTTCATATACATATTTCAATCCCCTTTCTGATTCTGTACATGCATATATCGTGTTGAGTGTCATTATCTCGTAACACCCACGTTTCCCACTGTATACCTACGTGAAGTCTATTACCTTCACCCGATCAGACATTGTGAATGCAGTATATGTAAATAGAGTAGCTACACGATTGCCGACAAGGTTGTAGAACGGAACGCGCAAACTGTTAGCGTTTATGGGTTAATGAGATGAATTTTACGGTGTAATAGACCACCTACGCAACCGTCATCGTCCTTAAGATCATCAGTAATCGGCAAACGTATGTGAAATATGAATCGGTGCGCGGGCGAAAATTTGAATTATAATATGCGCGCATTTCATCGTTAAAAGATTTCTCTCATGTGTATGCATCGCGTAGGCATTATTGAAACGTTTTCGTAAAATGTGAATTACATATTTACGCACGTAAATATTTATGAACATGATTTTGGTAATTTATACAAATTAAAAATAAATCGATACAGCGTTAAATTAGCTTGAAAATTTATAAAAGTATACTGCACCGAGTGACACTTGATATTTACGATGCAAGAAGTTGCAGCAAGCATATACGTACAACGAAGCTGGTTTAAAGTGAGGGTTAGCGCAGGAAACCTTAAGGAATAAACTCTGCCATGTTATTAGGTTTAGTTACTTCGTTGCATTATCGTTTATCTCTTCGCTTGATGTTCGATCCGCACTGTTACTTGTTTTAAACATAGGAATCTTTAGAAATTGATCTGTATCTTCGTTGCACGGACGAAGAACAGAAAATCATGAAACCAAGAAATATAAAAATTGTTCACGAAAAAGAAAAGAGTATCCTATAATCTTTATCAACATAAAACTGGTTGCAGCTCTAATCCTGATTCATTTTATATCTTCCTGGCATCAAAACATAATGCAACACAAATTAATATCCACGTTCCACAATAAAATAAAACGGAAAAGAATCTTCTTGGATGAAATCAAAGTTGAAATAATTGCGGGACAAAGACAAGAGATAAATTCAAAAAAATAAAATCCACCTCTGAATGCTCGGATCCAATTCATCGCAGAGGCAAATCTATCTATCTATGTCTCCATCGTACGAAGTCTTCCTGTCGTTCGTCGTAATTTCATATTTCATTTTCTATCCTTGCGTGGAGCACAAAGTCATCGAAACCGTACTATAATGCGCCGTACTTTGAGGCGATATGATTCAGTCAAAAGTTGCAAAGCAGAACGTGCCGAGTGCAACCGTAACTCGATATTAAACTATAAGGGTTTCCATGCGCGGCATAGATCATAATCACTGCGAAATGTCGAGGACGACGGTCGAATCGCGACGAGTCGTAGCTAATGTTAAAGCGCGTACACGATATAGGAAGGTATTGAAAAGATAGGTTTCACGAAAGATACGTTTCACGATGTCATGATTTTTAATAAGAGACATTACGTCTGTTTACAGGCGTATATAAAGAAGGAACTGGGTAAAGTGGTGGTGTACACAACGACCTCCGGTATCGTGAGGAAAACGTTCTACAACTGCAAGAAGGTGAAGCAAATTCTGAGGACGCATATGGTCAAATACGACGAGTTGGACCTGTTTGGCGACGCAGAGTTACAGACCGAATTGAGAGATCGTTTGGGCTCTACGGTGATACAGTTGCCGCAGCTTTTCATTGATGGACAACACATCGGGGTATGTAGATTTATAATATACATATAAATTAGTTCTTCTTGCTGGAACAAGTAATTATTGATTCATGATTATTCACGAGGACATTGTTTAAAAAACAGAAGAAGATCTGAAACTTGAGATTTGATCTTGGTTGATTAGTTTTACCCTTATTTCATATTGTAATGATAGCGATTTTTTGTACTCTCATGTAAATAGAAAATTTTTGTGTGATGCAAAATGTTACTGCTACCATTATAAATGGTATTAAAAAATATAGTGAAGTTTCTTAGTAACTTTTTGCTAATATTTTTCATAAAAACACAAATGATCGATGTAAAAAGATTAGGTGAAACGTATTGGATACGGTGAAGTTTGTTTTCGCTGTTACGCTAATATTTTATGACACATCGTAGATTAAACTAATAAATTTCAATAATATATTATTGAATATAATATAATATAATAATATAATAATAAATTTCAATTTCAAATGGGTAATAAATTTTGTAATGATGCATGTCAAATGATTATCTTTCCATTTTACATATTTTCTACTAATACAAAACCATAAAATCTCAAATCCACATTCTCGATAGAGACGAATCTTCTGGAAGTGTCCAAAATTCTGTACAATTTTACACGCAAACCTAATCTCTTCAAATTATACGCAAGCGAATAATTTCTAGCCGAATGATCGTATGCTAATACAGCGGCAAGGTTAAATCTATTTACTGATTACTCTTGTTAATACCGTGGTAGATAATTATCGCTGCTTATCGAGGTCATTATTAGAACGTGCAACTAATATATCGGTGTATTTCTTAGCATAAAACTCGAACAAGCGTTAGAGGTAAATTGGTCCTCGCTGGCACGTGTTCCACCTGTTCGCACTAAGGTGTACATTCCACGATTATCAACGAGAACGATGTTGAATAATGAAACGTGAGCATCTGCTGGTGAACGTTCCGACGAACTGTGTTCGACGCTCGTCAAACAGGTCTCTTCGTCGTCATCGATTTTCTCGCCTACGGGAAACTGTAATCGTTTCTTTCCAAGCACACGGCATCCCTTTCTCCCATAAGTGCCGTTACTCACTAAAGACTTGGTCGTCGGCGAATACATTTGCATTAAGTTTAAGAGAAGATACGAGTTTCTATGTGCGTAGTTGGAACCGGTATGGCGCGCCAATCACGGCTATATGGATAACGCGTGAGGGACGCGCGTGCAAGATTTGGTCTGTATCGCATCGACACATTTTACTTAGGCACACATCTTATTGAAAATGAGTAGCGCAATGTCGTTGGAATCTGGTAACATTGTGGCAATGTTGAGCCACTCGATAGGTTTACGAGCGTGTGATTCTGCTGTTGGAAATAGATATGAAGCTTAATGTAGCGTTATTATAAATATGAAGAACGATGCAGTGTTATTAGAAATATAACATTTTTGTTAGTGCAACGCTGTTAGAAATCTAAAGCTCAATGCGGCACTGTTAAAAATATAAATCTAGCAAATTACATCACATCGATAGTGTGCATTGAGCCTTAATATATATTCAATAGCGGGATCCCACGGCCGTGTGCGTTGCATCATTAAAAGTGTAAATTCGCCGAATTGCACAGCGTCAGCGCTACGAAATTATAGCGATATTGAATCCCCCGTCTGCATTGGTTTCGCGATGCATTACACGATGCGAAATTCGATCAGCCAATAAATTTACGGTACCTTCGGTGCTAACAATTTTTGAATCGTCGAATTTAATCATCAATTTTGACCACCTAATAATTTGTAATTTTTCGCCGATTAACTCGACGATTGGTCGATAATAATAATATGCAACAGCACATATTTGTGGTCTCGTTGGTTTTCGCGTGAATTTCTCGCAAGGCCGATGTCGTATTGCACAACTAGTGTCCGCACGTTTGAGAAAGCTGAGAGGACGCGACCAGGAGAAATCAACTGAAAATGTCAAAGATGACAGACGAGCGCCGTTGCTTTGAATAGGCTCGCAAACAGGAAATCTGCGGTAGACACGACGCACAGTTACGCAAGTGATACACGAGAAAGTCCTTTGTACGCCGCATCTGCACACGTTTTAACGGTCGTTCATCGATCATAAGATTTCAAGAAGTTTCGAATTTGTTATGCGGACATTGCTTTACAATCGCGCCGCGCCGATTTGCAACGGTTCCACATTAGTGATTTCTTTCTTGCTGAGTCAGAAATTGTTCCGCAGTAGCGCGCCGTTCCATGGTTTTCGCGATTCATCGAAACTTCGAGAAGATTTCGTGGTAACTGCTGTATTGCAATATTCCAAAGAAATAGAAACTAAAAATTTACCAATGACATATACAAATATACGAAATAATTCTATATTACATAACAATCCGATTACGTTATATCTACTAAATCTTTTTACAATATTCATCTGCAATTTTTATATTCCTTATGTGTTCTCATATAATTTCAAACATTCTAACTCATTAGAAATATTTAATAGAACTTGGTTTCACATCTCTGTTTACCTCCTCCAATAAATTCCAAGGAGGGGACCGTAGTCTGTTCAAACAGCTAAAAACAAAGGTTGAAGATAAAAATGCAATTTTCACTTATAGGGCTTAAAGATCGTTATTTCCCAGTGGAAGCTGACGGTGTAGTTTCGCAATTCTGCGTTGACGTGTGAAAACAAAAATAAAACCGTAATGGAATTTCTGAATGACGCGAATATCACGGGAGTAGGTTTTCGGTTTCGGTGTTGCGTCCAGCGGAACAGATGATTTTGTGTTTGTTATTTTTCTTGCAGCGTGTTCGTGATGATCATGTTTCTCGCGACTCTCGGTTATTACACGCGTCGCACACTGCTTTTCTGCTACGTTTACGGCGATACTTTTACTCGTTTTACCAGTCGAATGCACGAAGAAAGTTTCGTATGGTGTCGGGTTCTGCCTCTATTTACGCTTTGATTGTTCGTGCAGAAGATGATGCTTCTGATATTGTTTTTCGACTTCAAAATCAAATCTGCCCACCGCGCCGGCATCCTTTACTAAATTGAGAAACAATCATAAAAAAGGGTAGGATCGGTGGAAGGGAATCTTGTTCTTTGAATTTATTCGAATTTTATGGCCTGAGAGAGGAACGTTTAAAGTTTTAGTTCACTGAGTATCAAATAGGAAGCTAGGGAGGAAAAATTTTGATGAAAGGCACACGCAGGCATAGCTTTAATTAAAGATCTTTTACTATATATGTCAGTTTCATGTTTCTTGCGAGGTTGTACTTCTATATGTAGGGGATTAAAACTAAAAAGTACTACACCAACGTATAGAGATATTCTTGAAGATTTCTGTATGGATACATGTAAGTAGACGCCTTATAACGTCAATCATGTAATACTGGAATCTGAAGGATCATCATTTTTACAAAAATAATAGGTATTCGTCATTCAGTATCTCATGGATAGAATAAACCTTGTCAAGGAAGACAAAGGAATTGAATTTTACATTCACATGCTGAGTTGGACTTAAGATAAAATCGATTTAAATAACTCTAAACAAAAACCATTATTGTCTCAGGTTACAGTATGATTACCATAACGTTATTAAGAAATATTCTTTAATATAGTTGAGTCATCCCATTACGATCTCTGTATCTGATTCGTAGAAGTTTTAGTACACTTTCGAATCACACGTATATCTCAGTAATTAACTCGAACCGAACAACAGCTACAGATGAATTTTGCAAATTTCGAGCCAATAGATTGTCCTACTTATCACAACATTATTAGCTGTAAAATCTGTCCATACAGTAAAATTATGTAACCCACAACCTCTCGTTTGTCAACCTACTAATAATAACAAGTATATCTATTATTGCTTAAAAAATTATCGTTTAAGATAGAATGAAAAGACTTCGAGGAAAATAGAGATATTAGGGATCACGTCTGTATTAAACGCATTGACCGTCAGTACAACCTAGTTGGCGAAGATTAAGGAGTAGAAGTAGAAATTATGATAACGAAACATCGTGACCTTGTTTCCTAACTTCACCAATTTCCTCTTACTTAAACTGATAAAACAAAAGCACATTTTGTGCTGGTGTCGTGAAACAAGTTCTCGTACCGCTTAATGCTAGTCGAAATGGAACAAACAAACGTGCAATTACATGCCGTGCAATTAGACGCACGCTCCGATAGTGGCGCGGTGCGCAATTACGTCGCAACACGCCGACTAATAAATTGCATCATTGGGAGGTTGGAGAAATTCCGATCGCTCGTGAACGAACAACGATCTGCGGCCGAAAAATTACGCAATTTCAGAGAAAATTGAGCGTTAGAGATTTCCCAGATCGACGCGAGGTATATATGCACTCGCAGCAAATATTTTACGATAACAGATTCGCAGCATTGTTGTAAAAATGGTGAATTTATTTCGCTCTTCAAGACATTCCCTTCGTTACCGCTAAAAATCCACTTTCGAGTTGTATATCTCTCTTTCGAGCGTTTTCAGCGATGAAATTTCCGAAGTTTCAAGTACAGACTCCTTGTACGAACTATGTTTGAGTAACAAAAGTCCAGTGATTGAGAGAGGAAGGAAAAAAGTTTAATGATATAATTATGTGTTTCCGGAAGTTAACAGTTTTATTAATGTGAAAGATTTTTGTGATATGGAAGTGCATATAAATATATTACGAAATATCTTTTTGTTTATGAGACTGCTCGTTTTAATAAAGATTTAAGGACACCTTCTCACGATTCTCTTCTCATTATTGTTTGCCATCACCGCTGAGAATCATGTGGTTTTTCCCATATTCTAAATTAATTTTAATGTGTACGTAATATAAATATATGTATACAATGTAGGGTAATATGAATTTATAAATAATTTTTTGGATGTAAATACATATTAAAATTTCTAATTTATATGTTATTAATAACTCATATATTATAAATGCTCTTCTGCTCATCTATTTACAATATCCACTTAAGTAGTATTTTTTCAGTTGTTTCTTAAGAAAGCGAAGAAAGTGAAAGCGAAAATGAAATGCAGCTTAGGAATCATAAAACGAAATTACTTCGGGTTTAATAACAGCTAAGTTGGCCCTCACCTTTTCAACACTGTGACATTTTGCTACTCATTTCACATTTTGTACCATTTCACCGTGCTATAGTTAGAAATAGAAAGAAGTTATTAAACGTAATCATCGTTAAGGCTTTCCATTAATGCGAATAGCTTTCCTTAGAAACAATTCTTAATGTTTTCCCTTCGCTTTCTCGCGCTCTTTTATCAACTTTCAAATTTAATTCTTATATTTCTTACTCTTATGATCCTTTTCCATTCTCTGCTGTTAGGTGATTGGAAATATGTCAAAGGAAATATTATATACGCTAGAAAAATATAAAGGAAAAAGGTTGAGATATTTTTAAAATAAAAGAATGATATAATATTATGAGATGAAAATAGTTCAATCCAATTTTTAATAATCTGCTAAAAAATCATTAAGCAATTATTCTTTTCGAACACACCAAACAATATACTTCTCCACCAAGAATCTATCAATCACAAGACATCAAGACACAAAACACGAAAGCTTCGATTTCACAATTTCAGCCGAATTCTTTCGCGTTCGCAATCAATTCCAACTCTTCGGAACAAACAGCGAATATATAATATCATTTGGTTCTCTGAACACGTATCGAGCGAGCGTATCTCCTATCAACGCCATCGCAATTGCCCAATTTCACCGAGTGTCTGGTCGCGTCGCGGCGCTGGATATCAGAGATCTTGTCGATTGAACGCACGGTTGCATCGTCGCTTTGGTCACTCGCGATAATCGTTGAGTGGATAAACGCGAAATGTCAAACCGCTCGATCCAAGGTCTATCGAGAGAGAAAGAGAGAAGAACAGAGAAATAGCGCGAAAGAGAGAACGAAAGGTGAAGTGGATTGTGTATAAGGCACCGCGGTCCCCTGTGGTCTCTGGCGAGCGTGTATAAACGAAACACACCGCGTTCCAACCGCATTCCTCATCGACCGCGCCACGTGATAGTGTACGGATCCACTATTAGCTTCGAAAAACCTACGAAATAGATGACCAATGTGGTATTTGTATCGTTTGCATGATTCCTCGTTTGGGACTGTTTTTATGAATTCGTCTTGTCGCAACATGGGTGACGAATTGGAATTGGTGAAAGGCATCGATCGTTCGTTTTTTCGTAATAGGTTACGACAGACGTGCGTGGATATCGAAAGTAGAATAATATCGTTGGATGTTCCCTTGAGGCACGTTCCAGGTTTGGGAATTGAAAAGGGAGTGGGTTGGGTTTAGGATTTGAACGAATGAATTAATCGTATGTATTATTGATGGAAATTATCAATTGATCGATAATGGATTCATTGTTCGGTTGAGGAGATTTGGTAATGGTAAGAGACACGGTTTTATCTATTAACGAGAGATAAGAATAAGAATATTTACGAATATGACATGAATATTTGGAATTTGAATTGCTAAAATGACTAGTCACTTTACAATTCCAAATTTAAGCAAAACTGTTATCAATAGTGAGTCGTAGTGAAAACCTTCAACAGTAGTTTCCATTTAATACCGGTTTGTGTCTCACGCTTTAATGTCGAAACATTTCCACGGACCGAGTTAAAAATTGAGACACGTTTTTACAGATCACCTATACTTTATTTGCCAATTCCTTTCACTGGAAACCAAACCGCTATCCTGTTCCATAAAAATAAAAGAAACACTGGAAAGTAATAAAAGACATGCGAGGTAATGGATAAACAGGCACTATTAAAAATCATTGGAGTACGTAACTGTTTAAACAGCGAAGTTTCATAAAATGTTCATTACCAACAGCTGTTGTCAAGTGTGTGTGATAACGCGGTACCGCTAAACGATCGGTGATAAAATACCGTGAAAATAGAGAAAACGCTTGACAGCAAAACCAAAGCGATTATAGCGGCTTTTACTTGGTCATAAATATTTTAATATGCCTCTCTTCGTATATAAGCTTACGCGACCTTCCAGCATCTCTGTGCAATGAAACGCTTTGTAATCGCCAGCGATTATCGCATATTTGAAATTAAAATCGACTTGTCCGACTGCGCCCTTTGCGAGTAAAACATAATCCTATGAAAAACAAAGAGGAAATGCCCAGAAATTCTACGTGTTCTTGTTAGCTTTGATCATTAAGTTTCATTAATACGAAGTCGTGGACGATATTCGTGTCATTAAAAGTTGCTTCTTCTTACAGGGATTCGACACCGTAGAGCGACTCAACGAATCTGGAGAGCTGAGAGAAATGCTTAAGCCCTACCAGGTAAATAAAAGTTCCATTTTATAAATCAGCATTTTCATTAACACTTGCAACAGATACTTTTTGTCGGTGGTTATTTGAGCAATTAATTGACAACTATTGGTGGCTACATATTTCCTTTCCTTTAAAATGTTTGACGGACATTGATCAATTTTTGTAAAATCAGTATCGATTTGCAAGGACTTAAAGAGCATCTCGCCACGTGGTTGATTCTTATATATACGTTACTATAAATATATAAAAGTTGCTGCTAGCCTAAAATAATGTTGATTGAAGATTTCTTGTTTATCTTATTATAAACTTATGCGCAAAGAAAATTTCAATGTTATAATTAGTTTTATAAAAATAGTTGGTCGATTGACCTTGGTGTTAAAACTATTTTTATAATTTAAACTCAGCTTTTACTTTAAAAAATTTGCTTTTAATAAAACTGAGAAAGTTGTGACAAAAAATGTAGCAGAGAAAAATTTTCTAAAGATTGGTAGAAAGCAATTGATCATCTCTTATACGTAAGGTATACAGCTAATGTAGTGTGCAGTTCACAACTTCGTAACTTCGTTCGGATCCAATATTGTAACAGAATTACAAATTCCAATATCACAGTTAATAATAATAAATCGTATCAGCATCTAATGACATCATATTATTCCCCCACGTAGTTCCTCTATTATCAAACTAAATAGATACCACGAATTCGATATTCTTACAATTCGATTCAATTCGTCAAAGAATTTAGTTCCCTCGGTGTATCGAATGCTGAACACGCGGATTTTACCACAATCTTTTGTCACCGTGTAATTCTGAGGAAGAATTACAAAGAATTCTGCCAATGTTCCTCACGCCGGAGAATTATTTGACCCTTTAGGAATTCCGTGACGGTTCCGAGAATTCGCTACGTAACTATGTTCCATGTCTGTGGAATATTTATGCCGTGTAGTAGAATGGAACAGCTGTGCCAGGCATTATACACATAACTGCGTGTTGGCGGACGATCGTGCGCGCGCGTAATCCGTCGCGAATACAAGGTTGTACAATCCTTTCACTTTTATCCGGCGATATCTGCCTCCACCTTCCTTTTCCATCGCGATCATAAATTTCGATGTCGTGCAATTGAAGTTTACCTTGCAGCGAATAAAGGTCGTTTACACTGTCGCTACCACTATCACTTTCCTGATATTCTTTCCGTGCTGTTGGCCCTTAAATCTTGTGGTCGTCCTTTGGATTCATGCCAGCACAAGGACATTTTTCCCCTCCATGCAAGGTCTATAAATTTCTCAACGAATCCTTCAAAAATTAATACCTTGACGTATTTAAAAATTGCTACTTGATCGTTACATTCGATTATTTTGTTCAGTATCCATAAAACCCTATCGAAAGTTGGCAAATGCTTGTAATTGTTTGCAAAAGTTTGCGTCGAAACCAAATTAAAACGTATTTTCACGTGCGTTCGTCGATCCATAGAAATGTAACAGAAAATTTTCTCTGATTTACTATCGTGACTTCAAACATTCTCAAACGCTTGCGATAGTTTGCGGTTGCTTGCTGTCCGTAAGGCTATATGTCTCTACTGAAAGAAATTTTCCGCAGATAGTAAAATACACTTTGGTATAAAAATCGAGACACGATCAGTGTCTACGTTTCGTGTAAGGTAAATGTGTTTCTGATTATCTTGCAATAAGAATGAAATTGAAGAGGTGAGTAGTTATTATGTAACTGGCTGGAATAAGGGCTAGTTTAGTTAGAAGAAATGGTGGATGAAAGATGCGCTTTATGTAATTCCGTGTGCGATCATGTTAACGCATAAATCGAGTAATTAATCTAAAAATTGCATATAAAAATCTGTACATTCCAAAGTGTTAGTTAAGTGTTAATATTAATGATATATTCTATATTAATAGATTATTGAGATGAAATTATCAGTCTTCTAGAGGAAAGATTTAAAATTTTGGATAATATATATATATATAACTTTGTCTAATTAGATATACGATCATTATCACGTTGATGTTAAATCAAGTCATTAATGATTGAATGAACTTTATATAACAATTACAATTTCAAGAAAACATTGCGGATTGCCTCCGAGAAATTAAGAGAGTGAATTGTGAGAAAAACAATAATATCGTATATTTTTTTTTGAATGAAAGTTAATTACCGACTCATGTGGTGTGTCAGAAAGACGCGTAATTAAACGACGCCCACGATATACCCTTTCCCCCCCGTCTCTTTACGCAATACTTGCATAATGTATCATCGTTATTCTAATCTTCCTTCGTACGATAAACATGTAGCTTATACGTGTAACGTGTATATAAGATTTATTTCATTAACACGTTGAATATCAACCACGTCTTGTCATTTACAACGCTACCGTGTTACATCGATATTGTACTGAAGTCTACCCACTGTTGGACGACATTTTATTGGATTCGAAAAGTATAGCTGCAGAAGTTGGACACTGACTTCTCTTCCATCTTTTAGTATATTACATGTCTAATTCTTCAATTGTGATACATTATATAATATTGTGAAAAGGTAGGAACATTTTAATACGTCATCAAAGCGCGTGTTAAACACATGACAAAGAGAATTAAAGTAAAAACACTGAAATTCCGACGTGTTTCGAAATCGAGAGCGTTGAAGTCAAGGAAGTTAAACAAACAATTTCGTTTCTCACATCGTCCACTCTCAGGTTGATGTATATTCGTCGTTTTTGCGAAGAATGCAATTGAAAATGAGTAAAAGTGAAAGCGATGTTGAGCAACATCGCCGAACACACCGCGTACGCTGAAAACTAATGCAGAAATAAGAATCGTCACGCTTCTTTTATAATCGTTGAATGATAGAGTCCAACAATTATTCGAGCATTAGGTTCAGCGCATTACGTAGGTGAAATGTATGTATAATGTGAATGGAATTGCTGCGGATGATCAAATCAGAAACACGATCGATAATTCTGAACATTAAGCCAGATATATATTTGATATGAAGATATTAATGTTAAAATATGCTTGATTCCACTCTTTAATTCTAATTCTAAATCTGTCGAGTGTTTTTCCACTGTGCGAGTTTTCTACTTAGATCAAAGCTTAATTAAAATTCTTTCTTCGCTTTAAACACATTCTTGAACTTGTCTCACGTACACGCTCTGCATTTAGAATTCATTCAGACACACGTTTCAATCCGAAGCAGCGTGATGCAATTAATCATCAAATCCCCTCATAGGAGGTGTGATCTGGGTGTTTATGAAAGATAATTTCCAGCTACTGTAATATGGTTACATTCAAAATACTTTCCTCCCATAATTATACGGCTATTGTTAGTCTACCATTGTTTTACTACCGGAAATACTCAGAGTATTCACGACGATTATATTTCTCAATAGGGCTATTGACTTCTTTCTAATTGTCTAGACATCGTTATCACGAGTCTAGTATAGCTCTTTTCCTCTAACAACGGTTAAACAAGAATAGTATAATAGGATATGAGAAGATGAGTACTATATTGGAATACTAATAGACAATGAAATACTATTGTAAAATTTACTATATGTATTATATTTCTTTCAACAAGCTTCTTCATTTTTAGTCGCCATTAACGCATCGTGTAATCAAAGATACAAACATTTCATCTCATATACCCAATCATGACTTCAATCTAAGCTAATTTGCTCCCCAAATGCAAAAGTTTATTTATACCAATTATCCACAGAAAAAAGAGGTAGAAAAGGAAAAGAAATGGTTACTCATCTCTACACCGTTGACTTTTATTTCAGAGCGAAGACGCATGCACAGTGTGTCTATTCTGCGGCGGTTACCAGTGGCAGCTGTGCCCGGTTTGCAATGGCAGCAAGAGGTCTGTTCATCGCAACGACTTCACCGCGGAATTCGTCGCCCTGAAGTGTGCGAAATGCGATGTGAACGGTCTGATTCGCTGTCCCCATTGCTGAGGCGTCAAAACGGAAGAAGAAAACGGCGAGCACGTGCTCGAAACGACATCATATCCCCGATACTGGCATCGAATCGCTAGCGTTACACGTTCCCCTATCTAAGACTAAGGTGCTACAAGAAGTATATTGCATGTTAAACACGTTATGGAGAAGTTCTTGCTGTCGTGTCGCGAACAACGAACAGATCTATTGTAAGATCAGTCGCGTATCAAACGATCGCCGTGCAAGCGCTGTCTCGACTTGAATTTTTTCATTCACTTCCGTTCCATTCACACGAAGAGCTTCGTGGCATTAGATATGATTTATGGGAAGCACTCATGGAAATTCGAGATAAAACGGCGCCGGCACGCTCGATCTTGAATACCGAGCACGATTCGCAGACGCTGATCGCGAGACCGTGCACGTGAACTGTAAAATATCGACTAATAAAGCTTATCTAATGTTTTGTAACATGCAACTCGTGTATTTGTCTCTTCGTATTTTATTACAGTCCCGTTTCTTTCCCTTTCCCTGTGAATTTTGCGACTCGAGTTGTATATTTTTATTCTGCATATTTCTTTACGAAATATTTATTTTCCAATTCCTTGAAATTATCATTTACTTTTCTCCGTCTCGTCTAGAACTGATATTTTATGTTAAACTGCGCCCATGTTACACTACCAAACATTACCATTTCCTTGACCACTTTCTCCCCTATTTCAAATTCCAACTGTTTCAAGCATATTTAAGCTCTGTTCACAACCGCAATGTGAAAATGAAATAATACTCGTAATAAACGAGCACATACTCTCCCAAATTTGTACGTCTCGCCATTAACACATTGGGTATAGTGTTAGGTTAGCATTCAGCTAAGGACCGACGCTCCACCACTATAAATGCATTTACATATGTATCTAACAATTTGAACTACTCATTTCTGGAACAAAGCAGGTGTTTATTTTCCATCGAAACAAATTTAAATTTCATGAAAAACCAGAGACATTCACGTTGATCGTTTTCTTTGGTTATTTGTATAACGGTAATAGGAACACAGGAGTCACGCAGAATAATTAACACACTTTCGTTTTATACATGATCTGATTATCACGCAAAGAAGCTACGCAATTAATGCTAGACGAGCCATGTGTAATTCGTTACAGATCGAGATTCGAATCTTCCTTGTACGCTCCTCGAGATCCAATGACTTATTACGAGATGACTTTTCCACGAATCCTGAATTCTCTCGATAATAAATTCGCGAATTCCTTTAACACTGTAGCTACCGTATTTCCAATTTCCAATTACAATTAATGGATCGCGGCTAAAAACATAAACACAATAATTTGTATATTTAATATCAAAATTAAATCAAGTGAATCGATGCAAATTCGAAATAATATACAGGATGATTCGCGTAATTTGAAATTTAAATGTAACATTGAAAATATGGTACAAGAATTATATAAACAATGATAGACGGTTAATTGCAAATATTTTCCTTTGGAAATTGCATAAACTTCGTACCAGGAATTTCTTCGTGGCATGAACAATTTACAAATAGTTCGAAGTTTTCAAATTAGATAAATTATCTTGTATACTTACTCATATGCAATTTATTGACAAGCGTTGAAACCATAAATACGGATTACTTCGCAACGTACAGATAAGGAACTTTAAAGAAAAATGAACGCATTAAAGCCGACGTAATTAACGACGAAAACGATAACTGCGGGACTGATTCTGTAGCACTGGAATTCGCGTTGGAGCTTCCTTTAACGAACTACCATGTAAACTGGTCGCCCTAAGTTCAGTGGGTTACAAACTCGCTTAATCCGCGATATCGAGGTAAACTTTGTGTCATCCACAAGTCAGTGTCGCAGTTACTTAATCGATACAGCTTCCATTTCCATTGATGATCAGTTCACGCAGCGTCGGCTACCTGGTTTAATTTTGTACTACTGTTTTAATACACTAAAGATAGAATGTATTTTCAATGTCATGTGATAATTTTATATTATAATAAATTGCAAATGAAAATGTTTGTTTCTATTGATTTCTGAAATATTTGTATCCTAAATATCGATTTCTGATCAAAATTTATTCTGGAAAACTAAAATCTTTTAAGTATAATTTGTCCTTTAATACATGCTTTTAATATCTCATTTAATATTTGTTTCGATATTTGAGAAACAGAGAAGCAAAATATAAAGTATATCGAGTATCGTAGATTAAGTACGCGTGTAATGCATTAATTGATCTCGTATCTTACTTGGTTATTAAGGGAAAAACAATATCAGATAGAAAATTTCAGTTTAATTAAACGTCTGCTCTCGCCATCTTATATTATCATTTTATGCACCATATCATTTTAATTATACCTACATTCAGGAAAAACGTAACTTGCATATCTTTGTATTTGATAGATACAGTTACTCATACAATTAGTGATGATTAAAACTTGTTCTTTATCAAGATCTAAAACTAATTAAGGAAGTTGAGCAACTTTAAACAGGTATAAGAAATTTTTATTAGTTTCTCTAATGAGATCCCGACAAAGTGGCAATGCAAACAGTCAAAGATAACTTTAATATTTGAGAATTTCTTGAAATACTAACATCTTGGTCAGCGTACTCCCTAGAATTTCTGTAAAAGCACTTGTTAATGCACGACAGCGCTGTCCTTCGTCTAAAGAATATTTACGCCTGTTGTTAAATGAAAATCGAACATTAAAAACGATACAATAAAAAAAAATATTCCAAGGAAAATATTTCCATAAATAAACCATCGAAGAAAATTAATGTACAAAACGTTTTTATGACCCTGATTCTGAAGTAAATCGCTTTGTT
Source organism: Bombus fervidus (assembly GCF_041682495.2). Lineage (NCBI taxonomy): Eukaryota > Metazoa > Arthropoda > Insecta > Hymenoptera > Apidae > Bombus > Bombus fervidus. The sequence continues at coordinate 17,373,424 of NC_091517.1, forward strand.
TTCGAGTGATCTCCGATGACCGAGTATTTTTTAGAGCAACAGCCTGCGAGAGAACTGGTTCACGATTATTCAGTCTCGTCTCTCAAAGAAAAGAAGGTTTCGAAGGTTATCCCTACAGGAAAAAAAAAAAAAAAGAAAAAATAAAAAGTATGATACAACAACGGAACAATGGTTGCATACTCGGCCGCATTTAATTGCGAAGGCTGAATCGCGAGGCATAAAGTAGGTTTTGTCAGGGCGTCCTGAAAAAAAATATAGGACACGGAACGTTCTATGAAGGACTGTCGCCGGTAACGTCCAGGAAAGACGTACTTCCTGTTCGTTGACTTGCCGCTTCTAATTGCGGAACCCGCGACATAATGGCGTGTTAGATATTCACGATTCTCTCACGCGTGTGAAGCTTATCGTGTACAAACGGGATACGCGTAGCGTGGGAGTCGAGTCTTCTTCCAATAGATATTTTCACGTATTTCTACGACGAAATGCCAGGGAAGGGCTTGTTTGGCTCGTCCCGACAAACATTCTACGAGATATATTGGAAAATCCGAGGATCAGACGTATTTTTACAAATGGCCAATCGTGTTTGGCAAGGTCCATTTTTCCAGATTATATTTTATTCCGGGTTATTAATGTTTCTCTTCATGCAGAAAGCTCAGATTGGTAGATTCTATATTTTAAGGTCGAAGGTCCCAATTTTCAGAAACTAATAATACGTATTTATTTAGATATTTAAGAAAATACTTGAAATTACGAACTATAATACATAACGACATTGAAATCCTGCTTTTTTAATGCGTACACAAGAAGCTGAAAAGAATCCTGTATCAACATTACGATATAACGTAAAATTATTTTTAAGAAATACTTGAAAGTTCAGCCGCAAATGGCATCGAAAAAGTATTTTTCATGCATAAATACAGAGTTGCACAAACGCGGTTACCTGCAAGCAAAAGATAACAAATTTATGCCACTTTTATAATCACCAGAGCTACTACCCTATACTGTGGTAAGCCTCCTAGTTTTGCTAGTAGAATAGGTCTACATTAGGCGGACACACAATCTTACGTGTACCACATTTACATTTTCAATCGCAAAAAAGATAAAACGGTTGAATAAAGCGCTAATGAATATTTTCATACGATTATTTTTCTATTGTTGTACGTGATAACGAAAGTTTAATTATCGTGGCAGAAACTGGTAATCGTTTTAACGTTTAACGCGGTCGCGTGTCACCGTGATGGAGGCGCTATTGATTGCATACGCAACAAGTCACGTCGATATCCAGCGTTCTGTGCGGGTCAAAAAGTGCATTTACTATGCATAGGCAACAATTAACTACCATTACTGTTGCGACAATAGTGATTTACGACAGAGTGCTAACTATCGGACTGCAATACACGAGCCCTCCCATTGAACCGTGTATTTCTATAGTAACGAAATTCGATTTGCCTAATTTAACAATCGATCGTATCGATACGACAAATATTTCATATCGTTCCGTTTCATTTTATTTGCAAACGGTAATATACTTCTTCTCATGCCTCGAAAAAATTGAATAGAGTAAGTTAATTTAAAAAGACGATTTATTAAATTATACATCGTGCTTCGTTCATTTTAATTTCAACGTTTTAATGTGTTTAGAGATTATTATAATTTATTCGAAATTTAACTTCCAACCTATTAAAACTATTGCTATGGAAAATACACAAGAAGTACTTATCCGTCTTACATTAGCGAAATTTGGTTTAGTTTCAAAACGATCTAGAACCGGTATTCGTTAAACGCTTTGAAGCGTTTCACGTGATGCACGAACATGCAGGAGTACTTAGCGGCAGGAAGTGAAACAAACGCTTGATTAACATAAAATCTATGAACCCTTTGGAGTAAATTGTAAATCTCTATCTCTGATCTCGCAATAACTGCGGGTTTATTAAATCCGCTAACTGAAACGGTTTCGTATCAAAAATCATCCAGTAGCCAGATTTGTGTTTATCGCATTATAGTCTTATATGTATAGCTTTTGTTATCACAGAGACGAGCAACGTGGAAAATAACAAATTGTCTCTGATCCCTTTTATTCGCGCGCGACGTATTCAGCATGGAAACTGGCTAGTCAGTCGCAATATCGAAACAATTGCGATTTACTTCGACAGAGTTGGTTTCAAAATCTATGTTAATTGAACATTTGTCCACCCTGCTGTCTGGTACACGCGTTCATAGAATATTGATTCGCCCTTGTTGATATTGTAATAACAAAAATAAACGTAATATAAACCTCGAGCTTCGCGGTAGACGTTCATCACATTTACGCTTAAAAATAAACGAATATTTTATAATAGAAATTACGTAAATCGTCTTTGAACCGTGAACGTAAATGAAATGTAATTTAAATTTAATAATATGCACCAGTATAATATAAATTTGTTGGCGTTGGATATATTCAACCCTTGTCAAACCTTCCTTCTAAATTCTCTTTTAAACTCCACTAAAGCTCTTCATTCGACCTAGAAAATCCTCAATCTTGTACATGTCTGCTGGGAACCGCCATAAAACCTGCCTGTAACCTTCAAACACTTGTAGACACTTTATTTCCTAAAACATCGGGGTCTTCCCTTACTTTTCCAAACGTTTGAGAAAAAACGAAATATTTCTTTGCAAGATTCTAAAACTGTTTTAAAATTTCTCCTATAATTATTTTGCCATAAACGGAATTTAAAATGGAAATAAAAATGTAGGATGTACTTTCACCGTGTGCTCTTAAGAGTTAAGCGTGTGTACACTTACATACGACTGGCCCCATAAAGTATAAACAAACTCATTTGGAGAACAAAAATCATCGTTCGATGGTCGAACATGATCCATTGGAAGTGGTGTCAGTTATGCAAGTTCGTTAGTGACGGATCAACTGTTCTATTTAAATTCTGTGTATTAACAGTGCCAGATTGAAGGCTGGCTTCGTTATGTTGGCACACATTCTCGTTGTCAATAGAACGTCACGTACAGCGTTGCATGCATCGAGCGAACAACACCCTATGAACTTTTAATCCAGACCGACCGGTGTATATCCGTGACAGAGGCGTAAAAATAAACGACAATTATATTTTTAAAACGTGCAATATCTCTGTCCGCGACAGCCACTCTCGGCATCGAAAATGGATGATCGAACGGTCAAAATTCCATGATTCTATATAATATTATCGAATCAATGGTATAACTCACTGAACGACGATATTACGGCGCAAAAAATAGAAAATAAAGAGAAATATTTATTCGCGAGAAATTTCATATTTGAATGAATAGCTGACAGAATTTCGTCGAATATATGTATATCGATCATTAAAGCGTGGTACGGTTGATTAGGATAGATTAGCTGAAAGATGAGAATCGTTTTCAGTAATTTTTATTTTAATAGAAGATAATTTTTGACCAAAAGGTTCTGTTCTTCTGCTATTCACTTTATACTATCCAATATAATAAACGATAATACAGATTTATTATTGAGTTGAAAGAAATAAGCTTTCGTCATTGTGAACACGGTATCACCAGTTTCGAATAAATAGGTTTAGGAATATGATATTCATTCTTTCCTCCGAGAAACAGTAGTAGTGTTTCCGTACAACTTGAACTGTACAAATGCGAATCTGGTTTAAAGAGAATACGATGGTTTTATGTAATATTTTCGATCCATATAACGAATTATATTTAAATATAAGCTACGTAAACTTTCGAATCAGGTTTCATATGGCGAAATATTACTTAGCATTTTCAATATACTCGTTAATATAGTATAATTCTTTTTCGAAGTAAGCATATCATTATTTTAGTAACACTTTTATACATCATTATAAAATTAATATTAATGTTCGACTTGACAAGGATGACTTTAAAATCTGATATAACAGTAATTTGCTTCAAATTCATCTTCATATTGTAGATATCGATTGATATTCCTGACCATTAAACAATTTTAGTCACTCTCATCCACGTGACAAGATAGAACTATTAGGCGAGTGCTGGCCTTTCCCTGATTCTATTAAAAACTTTCATCTATTTCCATGACACCCTATTATCGACAATTTACCGCGACATTTACAGCATTTCCCTGGAACCGTCTATTAAGTGACAAGAATGTCGTAACCCCCTAGACTGGACAGTACGAATGCACTCGCCATTCTGAGTAAACGATTGCATAGCGTGACACTAAAATTTTCTTGGGAATATTTTTTAGTCCAAGGTAATTGTTCATCAGTTACTTTGTAATTTTTCTTAGAACTGAAAATAGCGATTCCGCACGATCTTTACATATATACACACCCTCAACATTTCGCATTAATTTCTAGCGGTTTATTCACTTGTATCTAGTTTAGATCTAACAATAAGCCAAGAGTGAATGTAATTTTCTACTATTTTATGAAAATACGGGATTTTAATAATCAAACTGCGAAAATGAATTTCATATCTATCAGCCAATTACATGCTACAAGCTGTCAAGAGCAATGTGCGCTTTTCCTTATTTGTTTGGCATTTAAGCCCTTTAAATGTGTTAAGTAAAAGCTTTCGCCTTCAAAAGGATATAATACTAAGACGAATATATTGTTGAAATAACCTTGTATCGAAAAAGCAGTTATTGCATTCCTGCACAGTATTCTGAATTTTTAAAGTTGTTTTTACGCAGTTCAATCCTTTGTCGTTTACTGGCAGGGCAATATTCTACTATGTGTCTCAGCATAAACGTGCGGTTATCAAGCGGTATTGTATTTGAAGATATGAAACAGTGTACAAGTATGAAATCTTTAAATACAACTTACATTTGATGTTTAAAAGGAAAAAGCAATGATACAAAACTTTAAAAGGCTCCTGTTCTAATACCTAAGTCCATTAGTAAAGAAAATACAGTTCAGTGAATTTCATTAGATGTCAGAAAAGAGAGGACCAATTTCTGAAGGAGACCGTTCATTTCTGAATTTCGAACGTAAAAAAGCATCTCATTCCAAGTTTTACATTCTAAAATATCTAACTGCAACAATCTCCGCATTATCTAGGCAGCAAAATATATAATTAGAATATACAATCCTCTTACTCAAAAAACATTGCACAAAAACCAGCACCAAGAAGCATATCGCAAAGGTAGACTCAAGTATCGATGAGCCTTAATTGCATATTTAAAAGTGACTAAATTTAAAATAAGGGCAGACGTCTAGTCACTGATTATCTTGATTTAAGCCCCAAAATGGTTCAAGGACGTACCTAGTCCTCGGGATAATAATTATCCCGAAATTCAAAATTCAGCGGAATAGTCTAACCCTGCCACGAATTTTGCATTAGCGTCGTCACCTTGACTCTTCTCACGACACGATGTTTTCCAGGCTGCGCGCCGGCCCTAGGACACGTGCCTGAAGACGCAGAAGCGCGTGTACATATATGTATATTCGCGTTGTCCCAGACAACCCAGGGGAAAAAGTCGCGGATGCAACGCCACGGCATACAATGAACTCAAATCGATCGTTACTACACCAGTTGCGCCGATGCACGCGTCTCATGGTATGTGTATGGCAACATATACACACACAAACTCACACAGGTAGAGCGATGCAAACCACGCACAAATCCGGGCGCTATAGCGGGATCGCTCGATCGATGGTAACCGGTGGCAGCCAGAGAACGGCAAACGGCGATGCTAGGGGATGGAGGACACTGTTAGGGAAAGCTGTGGAACAGAGAAAGTGGAGCGAAGGGGTAGCAATGGAGGTGGCAGTGTCGAAAATCAGAGGGGCATTTTCTCTCCCTCTTTCCGTCTGTCTATCTGTCTGTCTGTCTCTCTCTCTCCCTCTCTCTCTCTCTCTCTCTCTCTCCCGTGTTCGTGTCAGATAAAAGCAGCCAACGAGGCCTAGGCAAAGTAACGCGTTGACCTTGAATGAACCGCGATCGAAGAGGTCCTTGAAATCCTTGCATCCGTATCGGATATCAAGCCCACGTGCCAACGTCGATTAGACATCAATTAGAGGGATTGGACGCGAAATAAGTAAGATAGAGGTTTTCCCCATGAAAAGGCTAAGTTTATGTTTGCTCGCCTGACTTCTTCGCTCGTTTGCTCAGCTGGCTGGGTTGGTTGCGTGCAACAAGTCTCGCGGCAGGATTAAACGAGGGAGCACATGACCTCGCGCCACGTGACGTTCATATGGCAGGGACGAAATTCAATGAGGTAGCGTAGATAATGAGGATGAAATGTCGGGATCGACGCAGGATACCGAGGGCTTTGGAAAAAAAAGAAGAGGAAGGGGTGGGTCTCGCGAGAAATGCTTCGATTAATAAATCTATCCGCCTTTTTATCCTTGACTGCTATTTACACGATCCTTGGTAGAGTACTTGATGATGCTTATAAATTCTTCATGGTTATTCTTTATGGAGCACCGAAGAAAATGCTGGAAGCTCCTGTTGGGATTCCATTAATCGCTGCAAGGATTAGGAGGCTCGTAAATTCTTAGGGAACACAGGCTTACGTTGATCTATCTACTTCCAATAGGAACTACGTTACATAAAGCTTGATTCGCAATCACGCAACACGTGTTAGAAGGGAAGAGATAGTTTGTCGGTGAACGTCGATGTAGGGCTTAAAGGTACAATATCGGGTAATTTCGTGCGAAGCGAAGATTGGGATCGTGCGAATAAAACGCAGCAATTAGATTAGAGAGTGCGCGTGGTTCATGCACCCGCGCGTCTATCTATAGCGGCGCACGTTTTCAAGGACGTGCACGTGCTGCAAACATGTTGGATCCGATAGTCCTACTCGTAAGGGAAGCACAAAATGTTTTAGAGCAGGATTACGCAGGTAAAGACATCTTCCACGCATACTCTCGATAATCTGTAGATACTTTCTGCGTATATATTAATTGTAGATAGATAGGGAGATACCGTAATTTCAGCCCTCTGGGGACCATAAAATGGACTTGCTCGGTAATGATAATATATAAAACATAAAATGTGACGTCTTAAGGCATAGAAGTGCCAACGTTGCTACGGAGCAAGAGGCGCAAACAACGATCCGTCGACGGTGAAATCATAGAAAGAGAGGAGGGATCGAGCAATAAAGAGAAGGAACATTGAAACGCAGATCGAAAGAGGAAAAACGGCGAGGTAGAAGGATGCATTATCGAACACGAGTAGCTGTGCTAGCCGAGACCTTCACCGAGACCCAGTTGGTCGACATTGCCCCTGTGTGCCATGGCACTGGCGCACCCCGCCCGACCCTGCCGCTGCCGCGAGATCTCGCGCGAGAGCGTGTTGACGGTGGCAGAAGCGGCCAAAGCAACCCCCTACCGTAGCTATCGGACGCGTCGAGCCACGGCAGCCTAGTCCGGCACACTATCACTAACGTACCACCACCGACAAACCACCGCCAGTATACCATCACCACCATATACGTGCCGTTCTCTTCCCTTTCCCGCTTCTCCGTTCTTGGCTACGCGTTCACCCTGGCCTAGGGATTGCCTTGCTCCTCGTCCCGTGACGTGTTGCTGGCCAAGGAACAAGGATGCGGTGAGGTAGGAAGAATAGAGGGGTAGGATATACCGGTGTGAGGGTCAAGGAGGGAAGAGGAGCAGGATAGAGGGCTCAAGGGAAAGGCGGAGGACGCAGGCGCGAACGCAGACGCAATAAGTTGACGAAACGGCGCCGCGCATTCCGGCAACGGCAGACAACGCGGCACGATCAAGCCGAGTTAATCGTCGTCGAACAACCTCACTTCGTCGCATCCACTTAGAGTGTGTACCACGCCGACTGTACGCACCGTCACAGCAAAATCAAAGAAATAGAACCGGATATGGGCGTCGTTAAGACCGCTTCTGAGAGCGTTCTCGAGGAAACTATCGTTCCTAGCGAGGAAGCGAATTATTCCGTGCAAGGCCACGCCGGTAAGTTTTTATATTTTATTTCATTAATATTTTAATTTTTACTTCTTCTATTTTCGGCGAGTGTGTTTACATATAGTACGATTTCATGTTCGTATCGTAAGTGGTATTATTATACGGTTGGTGCAGTGTAAACGACGCGTTGGAGACAGAAAGGAAAACGCGTGTCCGGCATGCGTACGTTAAATCGTAACGGGACATTACGATTCGGTTGGATCGTGAACAGACGACGAGAGGAAGCGGCTTTTCGTGCTTAATCGTGGTGAGAATTTAAAGGCGATGTGGCGAGCCGCCCACACGAGCTGCTAACAGGTGTTTGAAGATACAGATATACTGACTGCGCTTCGTCTATATACGTAGCTCGCGGCGTACGAGGCGTCGTCGTGTCGGAACGACTTTGTTCCTGTGAAATTATTCAGCATTCCTCTCGATCCTGCGTACCCTTCGCATGCTTTCTATTCCCCTGGAAAATCAAAGATTTAGGGCCGATTAGCGCTTTGCGGCTTCGCGTCAAATAGACCTATCGTCCTATTATTCGACGTCGGTAACGTTCGAACGAAGGATGCTCCTGTATGAAAAGTACCTTTGTTTTTAACTATCATCGCCGATCGATATTACCGATTTGAAAGCCGATCAAAGCGAGCTGTCTGAGGAACTAACTGAGTCACTGGAACGTTTACCTGTTGAAGCACAGTACTATAGAGTTCCCAGCATTCAATTCCCGATCGTTCGAGCACGTAATTGAAAATTCTTACAACTACTTCGTAAAAATGAGGAACGAGTATTTTGTTAAAGCTAACTGTATCGATATTTTCTTGTTTTATTTTTATGTCGTTGTTAATTCGAGATATAGGGCTTCAGTTTAAGGAATGTTGGTCAAAGTTTGACGTCAAACTAATTTGTGGGACATCCTCCTACATACTTGCTTAGACTCCCACCACATCGATATCCCCATAGTTTAGTTAAACTTCGTTTGCCTATGAGAAGTTTTTGCGTTGTTTGGAACGTTCGCCTATCGTGATTTATTATCATTACATATTTTCAGCCGATATGGGACGATCGTGTAGGCGTTGTGTTCATTCCTATCTTGGCACGCATTGATTCTATTTATGTTTACGGGGAATCGATAACGGTTCGTTGTCAAGTTTAAAAGTAATAATTTCTCTTAACCGTCCGATAAAAAGTTAAGAAAGGAAGCAAGAAAAAACAACAGCGCGGTGGACGCTGCAAAAATAGCACAATGATAAAAACGACAACGTAAATACTGTGATTTATTGCACTACTCGATTATTCGTAGTATACACGCGATATTTATAGATGTTAATTAACGGAACATTTCCAAATGCGTATATTATGACACCAATAAAAGAAATGGAAAGTTGGAGTACAAGTTGTTTCTGTTCGTCGTTCGGCCGTTACGTTGTGAAACAATTTACCACTTGTTTTGAAAGGAAACACGAAAAAGGTAAACCGCGAAACTACGAGCGCTCACGGCGAAAGGAGCAAACCTACGTCATATTAAAGACGCGGAACAATGTGCATCGTCCTTGGCCCCGTGAGACCGCCTACGGCTCGATATAGAGCTCACAGTCTTCTGGATACAAATTTTAAGCTCACGGGCGCTTTCTCACAGGGAAATATTAATGTGTCATCCAACTGATAATCAACGCACTCCATTACCAGGGATTTTTGATCCGCTTAAATTTCCGGAAATTTCAGTGTTCTCCCTTTTCATCATCTCTCTACCTTTCTCCTTTTCATTTTTTTCTGTTTCATTTATTCCTTTTCTCTTTTTCCTTCTTTATTAATACAACAAGATTTTCCACTCAACATAACGAGTTTCACGTGAAAATACATTTGATCAACAAACGCGTACAATAAAATAAATTTATAATTCAAACGTACGCTTTCGCGATTCATTGCGACAACTTTTCATTCGTTTCTTTATTGCATTTCGATGTAACCACTTTATATGTATCTTCTTTTAGAACCAGATTAACGGCAATTGTGCTCCGAACGAATAATCGCATTGGAATCGCATTCATCGAATCCGAAACGAATCTAAACAACGCTATTGGCTACAGTCGACGAGCACTTTTTTGACTTTTCCTCTATACAGCAATATGCTCCTGGTCTTCCTGTATCCTAGGGCTATAATATAATGCTTTTATCCTCCAAAAGATTCTACGATAATTGGTTTTCTGTTATGTACGGCATAGACAGAGGAAGGGTCAAATTGGCTCTTTGACGTGCAATTTGCAACAGACGAATTATTCTCACGGTAGATTTTTCTGTCTCCGATCTGCGACCGCGGGTCGGTCAAGGTCTGTAACATTTGACTGATGAACTCGAAACTTACGCGTTTCCTATTTTGTATCGCGTCAAAGAAATTCGATTCCACGGTTCGTCCTTTGGTTCTAACGAACACGTAGAACTCTGGAATATTTTTACATTTCATATCTTTATTTCTATATTTCTACGTTTCTCCATAACTTATTCCTTTTTACATATTTTTACATTTTTTCGTGTACTGTCTCTGTTTGATAAATTTAATTATAAATATGTAAATTATGGTTATACATGAACGGTTTCTGTCGCTTCATCCTTCTGGTGACAGATGTTCAACAGGCTACGTCTGACTCGAGCGGTACATTCTACTTCGTGCGCTGTGCAACATACTATTGGGGAAAAGATTAATAATATTTAAATAGCATTTCTACAGTTAGATTGTTTTCTTTTCATAAGGATGGTGAAACTTGGTTACTGTGTTTTAGTTTGGAAAAATAGGATAATTCGGAATATGAAGTTCTAATACATTTACAACGTAGAATATTTCGATAGTACATATACAAATTTTTGGAGATATTTCTTTTAGGAGCAACTTTTATATAAAGGCATACAAAGAATTTGGAAGTAATTGTTTGTTTATATCTTTTGAAATATAAAAGCTTTTCTGTTACAATTAGGTATATAAAGGTAATTAGAACGAAAAAATCTTACATGTTGAATATGTGAAATGTCTCAAAGGAATTTTTATATTTTTACCGTGAAAATATGTCGTACGTGGGTGTAGTATAATTAATTATGTAGTATAATTAATTATGTAGGCAATCGGTACATAACAAGTGGTTTAAAAGTCTTTTCACTCTTCGCAAAGTATGTGGGTTCGTTTAATTGCAACGGAATGAACATATTATGTTAAATTGTTTTTACCATTACGGTAGTCATACATAGCTCTAGGTAATTTACTTTGTTTCGTTTCTTTTAAGTCTCTCGCGTTAAGAAATGGGCACTTTATCTTTTAAATAATCTTGTTGGATTAAATATCTCGCAAAGTGTCCACCTTATTCCAATATACTATACATGTAACGTGTAAGAAAGGATTATTCAAGTCTATAAAAGTAATTGCAATTTCCAAGAATATCCTTATATTTATGAAAGAGAAAGATTAGAGTACTTTTTATTTTTAAATACATTGGATCCAATTGTCTGATCTATGGAGGATGTAACTCAGCCCACGGTTTCCTCCACCGGTTGAACAATACTGTTAAACAGACATCTGTTGCTCGCCAAAAAGGTTTAAAAGAGATAGTCACATTTTCATAAACTCTTTCTTAAGATACGAACATTAAACTAATAAAATATATCTGTTGCTGTCAGAATGAAATCAATATAACAGACTTGGAAAACAGTGTTTATTTATATTGCTATAGGTGAGTAAATTTGAATGTTGGTAAAATATTACATATCTGCTGCATCGACAATTTCTATACTTACATCAACATGTACTTTGAGTCATGACACGATCACAACATAAAACTTGTTGTCACTTCTAGTAATTAGCATACATTGTAAACAAATATTCCGAATCAAGGTATCGCTAAACTGCAGATATTTATGCAAATTTATATCTTTAGGAAGACAGCTACAAGAATAAAAGTAAAATAAATATTTATTTCGTCATCTGAACGTGGTGAAATTCTTTGCTTTAAATATTCTGTATATTCACATCCTGTATATTTTCAAATATTCAAATTTCCTATGAATGCATAAACATTCACAGTCCAGCCGTCACACTACGTAAATGTCTTCTTAAACAGATTCAAGGGGGACGTAGGGTATTAGTATGCAGAGCTCAACAGATTACAGGAACTTCGGGTGACGATGACAGTCAAATATTGTCATTGTTGTGCCACGTGTAGATTAATTAATTGCCATGCAATTTGACCTAACGTCCAAGTCCTTCGGGAAGAACTGTCCAGCTCGTTCGAACTCCGTCAATCTTCCTTGTCGTAGATTTGCTCGGATATTGTCCGCTCGGATTCTCCTTCTCCCTCGTACGTGTCCGTGTCTTCATACGTGAAACAAGGTGTGATACAGGTCTTCCGACTCGTGCACACGTCTATATCACTACTATCCATCACTTCTTCCGACTTGCTGCGCTCCCGTTTCAAAAATTCAAACATTTTGTCGCTGACTTCTTCTTCGGGAAGAACGAAGTTGCCGTACTTGTCGATCATTTCCAGAACCGAGGCCATCGCCTTTGTGTATTCTGGCTCGAACATTTTCCCCTCTGGATTCTCTTTGAATAAATATTCAGCCTGAAAGAGCGTTGAATTAGGAAAGGATTAGAAAGTAGATGAAATCGTATAGACTAACAGCTATGTTATTTCGATGTAGAATGAAAGATCGAATTGTCTGTGAAGATGGTGAACTACTGTTTACTGTGATGATTCCGTGACAACGATGCTCAATACTATAACTGAGACGATAAAAGTTAATATGCCAGTAGTGAAGACTTGGTGCTGATCACTTCTATTACTGAAAGTAATAATAATAAATAAACATCAATAAGTATTACAGACCATTAAGCCCAATAAAAGACCGCAAATAGATGATGGTATTCCAAACTCTTCGAAGAAAATACTACAGAAATTTACAGACTTTCTTTCTTCACGAAATCTTCCTCTACTATTCTATTCACGATAAAATCATGTAAATATATATTTCCTACAACTAGTAGAAACGCCTCATAAATAACACGATCCTTGGTATCTCATTTTAAATCTAGCGAAATAAATGGAGACGTGGAACGAAAACAACAGGCATGCAGTCAGCAGAATGGAATATCTTTCGATATTCTTTCCGGAAGCATTGATGCATTGGCATGATACGTGCACGTGGCCCTTTTAAAAAATGGGTCGCCTCCCGTTTTCTAACTCCCTGACCCGTTTCTCCCACTCTAACCCCGGCCTTGTTACATTGTGTTCACGTTTCAACGAATAACTTCCGACGCTCGTCAACACATTTCCTGTTTCTCGACGTTTCCGCGTCAGGATCGAGGCGAATAAAAAGGGAAAGGAGGAATAAAAAGTACGACCTCAGTTCCGGAAATAGAGAATCGCACAAGTGACCGTCGGTACTTTCAGTGGCAAATCGCGAAAGTTATTCGAATTTGTTCCGCTGAGAATAGACTCGATGAAATTGATACGGTCGTTGAAATTCCGAGAGATTATTGTTTTTACCCTCAGACAAATTGTTTTTATCTTCTACTTTATCGGTTAGCAGTTCTTTTATGGCGATAAACGTTCAAATTTGTGGGATATAATTTTTATTTAGAAAAATTATGCTAATTTTCTTTAAATCTGTACAAGAAGAGTTGTAATCTAGTTCCTTTTATTATAATTTGCAGTGATGTGATTTAAAACTGAAGTGTGAAATGTAGATGCACTCTTTAATTCAAGTATCTGTTAATCGTTGAGAGGTTGGCTGGCGTGTTCAGGTTGCAAACTAACGCGTATGTGTGTATCTAATGAAGTTTAAACCGAGTTTAAGCGACTCGGTCATTTATTTCCGTTAATTACGTTCGAGAAAAATTACCTTTATATTTAATGGGCATCCATTTATTAAATAATTTACCTTTATTCTTTAGCAGCTTTGTTTTCAATGTTGTTATCACTTATAAACAAATTTATTCAATTTTCGTAAGAAAATGTATCGCCTAGATTTTTAGAAAAATAGCTCAACTTAACAAACTGCAAATACATATTTATTTTACCAACAAAATTTTTTCCTTAAAAAAAGAAAAGGGAAACAGCTATCCTTTGAAATGTTCTGTCCATTCCTCAAGTCGATGTTATGTTCACGTTACACGAAAAATTATACGAGATAGCCCATTTTTATTTATGAATGAACATTCACGTATTGCGGTAAGTGCTGTACTAAATAATTAATGGAAGGCAAGAGATAAGGGAAAAATACAGTGATATTTTCTGCTCAATTTTTATTTAGAACCTGCTATTTCTTTTTTTTTTTTTTTTTATTTAAGCTTTCCAGATTATATTAAAAATTCATTGTTTTGCTTCTTTTAGTTACAAAGATAAGATTATGTTGTTGCATTTTTTTTTTATTTCATGAACATATTGAAAAAGAAAAGGAGTTAGATAAATCAGTATGTCAAGACCTTTGAACAATTCAAGGTTGCAACAGAATATGAGAGTTGTTTGAACAGAGAAGAATCGATATGCCCGACAAATAGTGTTCGCAGTTTATTCATAGAAATTTGCAAACCGTCTGCCTAAAGAGTTAACTTCTTTTAAACAACTTTCGAAAGTGGTTACGGTTAGATTAATTTAGCCCCTCATTCTTTTAAACTCTAATTTAAAAGTAACTGGGTAAATAAAAGAGAGATGCACCAATGATTTCTTCTAAGTTTTCATTTAGTACCTAACCATTTTATGCTAGACTTACTTTCGAGATATTTTTTGCGTTCCTCAGAAATACGTCGAGATAATTCAAAGAAGAAATTCGCCGAAGGCGACGTTTAAAGGTTGTTAAAAGGGGCATAGGAAATGTTCCGCTAAAATGATTCACAGTTAAAGCTCAGTCAAGGTTACTTCGTAAAGTTTATTATTGCGCGCGTTAACGCAGAAACGTATTCTCAACACTTACTTATCCTTGTCAGGATACAATTTAATCTAAATATCATAGATGACAAAAATATAATAATTTTATTCTTTATTGCGTATGATAGAATATTATAGTAAAAAAATAATTTATTTTCTCTAAATTGTTAAATATAAATTCCTCGCTATAAGCATTAAGATCCTCGAATTACTGCTTAACTATTCAACCATAAAACGTGAGCAATTTAGATTCGTAATATATTGATCACGCAACAAGGTGATACTGCTATCAGCCATTACCACAAATTAACCAAAATCCCGAATAATGGTATACTTGGAACATTTCCTTCTCTGCTGAAGTAGTCTGTATCTCGAACTCTGATATTCAATAAAATTTTATAGAACAAGCTATTACCATCAAACGGGAGAATCAAATGACTCGTTACTAGATCTTATAAATCAATTTCCTCATTAAAAGAGTATATCTCCTCATTCGAACTCCAATCTCGTTGGTTCGCGTAATTGAACGAGCAAGCGAATTATAATGTCTGTCAACTTCGGAAGCCTGATTGCGTATGAAAGCACAAATACGTTTCAGTCTCGACCTGTTGTTCTACTATTTGAAACAGTTACAACGATCTAATGATTTCGGTGCAACCAAATACGTTAATTGAATTAATGTAACACTAACGTACATACATCCCCGTTCATAACTACTAGATACAATACAATTTATAGAAGACTGCTTTACGTACATTTTTTTCGAAGTTTCCTAGCTCACTTCAAATTTTCCCTATGAAATTTGTAGATGAGAGAATTGTGGAGGCAAATATGTAGGTATTTTTATTAATCCGTAATCTTTCTGCAATTCGTACAAATTCACTTCTTCTACATTAAATTTACTTTTCTCGAAGATCTTTGCAGTATGTCCATGATCGTTATTTTGAATGAACACAATATTTTAGCAACTCGTCCTGGTTGTCTTGTAAAATAATTACAATTATCGCGTTCTGTATAAAGTCAACGATCGTGCAGCATATTTATGAACAAAAGCATACGCGTGTACCTAAGTAGACGGATATAACATTCAGTTGAACCACATGGAACATTAACGAACCTTTACGTAATATTTTATCAAGGAAAGGGCGCTCGATATTTTTTAAGTAGTTCAGTTCCCGCATTGATACAATCTCGAAGAAGATTGTAGAAGAAGATTGATATTCAGAGATTCAATGGTTGTCACGTTGCATTGTTACGTCTAGTTTTGTAATTTGAATTTACGTCGCGTGTCATCCAGGCAATCAGAGCACAGTTCATCATTAATTTCCATCCCCGTTATAGGGGGTAAATTCGAGTCTGGGTTATGGTGAATGACAGAAGTTTGTTTATTAAAGCTCACCAAGTAACAACGGCGTAGTGTCGTGCATACTATCTCGTTATTACGAAATACGGCTGTTGTCTCTTGGTAGTGATACCTACCACTGCTTTGAAATTTCTCTGATATTTATTTAACTTGTCGTAATATGTCGTTCAACTAGTTGGAAACTTCGCGACGAAGTATTGGGATGATTCAAAGGAGCTCCCTTGAGGATACACGTAATCTGAATTTGATATTAATTAGATGTGATTTTAATAATTAGTTCGATATTCGTTTGCTGTCATAAGTATTGGGATGTCTTGATATTTCGTACAAATGGAATTTCACTATTTTTATTTTCCACTTATTTTATTATAAATCTGTAATTTCGTTGATATTCGAAAGAGAGGTAATAATAATGTTTGCAATTTGAAGAATATAAGATGATATACTATAAAGTAATACACGAATTACTTATCAGCCTTAGAAAGTCAAACCATGAAAACCTTCATTTAAATTTCAATATCGAAACTATTCCTAGTCTAACTGCAATACAAATCGCTGCATAGCAGTGAACATTTCGAGATCGCTTTGTAAACTGATTCATTAGACCAATTAAGAAAATTAATCTATAGGTGACTAAGAAACTCCGTTATAGACGCGAGCCATTGTAAATAGTGAGAAATAAACAGTGAGAAATAATCCCTAATAGTTACAGCAACGCATTGAGATACCTTTTAGTATCGTTTCTAATACATCAATTTCACACGGAATTCGAAATTGAAAATCGCCGCATTTGTCAGAGAGCACAGGGACGCATTAGCTGCTTTTATGGTGAGTTTTGAGAAGAAAAGTTTGTCGACAAACTAGATGGATTAATTGGTCAAATCAGTCATCTGTGAAGAATATGGGTTGAGTCCCAGCTTACTGTTTGTCTCGGCTATAATCTGATCAACGAATTTTTTTTCTTTTTGTAAGATAGACACAACTTGTATTATACGTTACCCTGCATAGCACGTAACAAAGGATGACACATATTGTACAGTAAAGTCAGTTCGCAAGTATGTCGTTTATTGTGTGTTTCAGACAAGATTGCGCCTTGTATTAGAAATTGGCGACACGGTGTATTGTTCTCAAAATGTTACATATTACCTGTTAATAGTGGTAACATTTTTTGACCGATTAATTTACAAAATATTAGCTTAGTTGTTTCATATTGTAAAGTACTAAATTATTATTATTATCATTATATCATATTGTTTGATCTTTAAAAATGATATCTTTAATAATTTCATAATTTTGCATGAACCTCCTTCGTCTTAAATTAAATTAAATGTAGAATTTACATTTCCTCCTGTTCTACTTTAACGTTTTATAAATGAATCTTGATAAATAATATATCGTTATGCTAATTTTCAAATTACATCTTCACATTTTTTAATCCCATATTACACAACTTTTACTCAAATTAATTCCAACTTACCGGAATCGTTAATGCCAACACCGCGCTGCTTAAATATTAGCTAACTCCATCAAAAGAAATGTTCACATAAAAGTTAAAAAGAAAAAAAAAAATACATTCTTTAGATCTTCTTACCTTACCCATTTTTCTCGAAATACATATCACGTTAATGCATATGAAATGACGGTTTCTCCAAGCTTAAATCTAACAGGACAGTCACTTATCAAATTTTATCCTATCATTAAATAGAAAAGCAGAAATTTATTCTGACATATATCAATCGAAAACTAATAGAATATATGGTAAAAATATTACGTCATTATTAACTGTCATGAATAGTCGAAATATTTGCATGACATTATTATACAGATTTAAACTTGGGAATCACGCCACGTAAGTTGCCGAAAACATAAATTTAACATCCGAAGAAGATTCTGTAAATGTGAAAGCAGCTCGACATTGGTTGGTTGGTTCATAAAACTTAAGACTGGTGATATTTCATTGGAAAATGAACCAAGGGGAAACCCGGGAAATATAATCGACAATAAGATCGCACAATATATTGCTGGAAATAATCGACAACGATCAGCGAGAAATATCTAAAGCTTTCCAAATCCTTCTTTTGACTCCATCTGTAAGAGCAAAGGAAATGAATAACGCAATATCAGTTCAAGTTTCAAATAATCAGAGTAAATATTTCAGGGAGGAGAATATGAAACTTTTCCTATATACCTGATCTTGCACTCAGAGAGTTTCATTTTTTCACACATCGACAATTTTCTAACGAGTAAATTGTTCCGGAAAGAAAAAACTGTGGAAGCGGCACATGAAATGGAATGATGAAATTAGTTAATGGAGAAAGAACATTTTAACAGAACATATAATATTTCAAAAAGAATACATTCGAATACATCAACTTTCGAATTCTAACGAGGCGTCACTTTCAACATTCTCTTTTAAGCACGCGTGACTTCTGTTTTCAGTAAAACCTTTTAACTTTTTATCTGACAACGCAAAGAAGCAAAGTTGTACATTGTCCTGCACAAGTACGAAATAAAAGAAATTTATAAAACCTAAAGCCATATAGAAATTAAAATGGAAAAGCAGTAAAACGGCAAGGTATAATAAGTGCTTTTCCTCTTTTTATTTTGCACAGTTTCCATTTATCCATCGAATAATTACACAACTAAGCGGTTCGACTATTTGCAATCGCGTACAACGAAGCTCTTCAGCGTTGCCGGTAAATCATAATAAACGCTCGCCGCAATATCGCGTCGATTATTCACTAGGTATAAACACCTGGGACGCGAAAGCACCGTTCGTCGCCCGGCGTATTACATTTACGTTCGTGCGGTTGTAACGACCGCGAAAACTTTCACCACGTTACCGAGCGACGATATCGTAAAATTCCACGCGGCAGAGTGTAGTACATTGAACCACGCGCGCGCGCACGTTACATGCAACTTCTCTCGCCAATTCAACTGACGCTTTTACGTTTGATGATGCAACGGACGATCTGCTATAGCGTGAAAATTGTCGCTAAAACGACAGACAGCTGGGACGGGTCGAGAGAGTCAAGCCATTGGACTTTTACTATCCAGAAGTCCCGAAGTTTCGCTGGAAATGAAACTCACTTGTGCTTTAAAAAAAAATATCGGAATTGATGTTGGAACTCAATAATGGTTACTCAATATTGGCAGGACGTAGTTATACTGGGTAATATACGATGAAATGGATTCAAATTTATAACTTGTCAATACACTAATATTATTAATTGACGAATTCCTGTACAATGTTCCCTCGTTTCTAAATTTTCTTCCTTTGTCCTTTGAGAAATGCAAAAATTTCAACTACCATTATTCGTCGAAATAATAATGACGCGAAGCATAAAAATTCCCTATCACTTTTGCCCAACAAACTTACAAAAAATAATAATTCGATTTCAAGATTAACCAAAATCGTAAATAATACAAGCTCCTATATATACAAAATCTTAGACAGTCCATCCTTAATTTCAAATCGTGAGCTTCGTAAACGTTATTGTATCTCGCGAAAATCGTATGAAAAACTGACCTAATTCTATTATTACTAAATAACCTTGGCAAGGATCATCGAGGTTGGAAACGAGGCTGGTGTCTCAGCAACGAACAGGCAACGAAATCGAGGACATGTTTCAGTGCACGTGCTCATAAAACGCGGAACGTATAGGGGTGTAACGGTTCGCGTAACGAGGACTCGATACACGGAGCAACCCCTTAAACAGGAGACGGTCGAAGGACGTACCACAAACCAAAGTGCGAGACACGAGTCGTTGGAAGCCCGTCGGGAAAACGGTGAAGGTAATAAGAATTTACTTCGTCGATATTTCACTCTTCCTTTCCCTTTTGACCACGTCCCTCGTCGTATCCTGATTCACCTTACATAAAAGAAAAAAGCTGATCGATAGGACGATGTCTTTCAATGCAAACATTTGATGGATACGCGTGTCGTGCTTCGACCTCGGAGTCGTAGTTCCGAAGTTCTTCGAACCGAGAATTAACGACGAAAGGGGTTACAAGTAGGGTGGTCGACCGCTAGTTTAATCTGAACCTCGTCACGCTCTCGTTCCCATCGTCGATGTCTCGACGTGGATCGTTGGCTGATCGTGAGAGGCGGATCTGCTGATGTCGATACGTCAAAGTTAGAGATGTGATAGCCAGTTATTGTTCCAGCGGCATTCTAGTGTTGGCGAAGTAGATATTGCTGGAGATCAAAGAGAGGAACGTTAATTCACAGTAAATTAACGAATTTCTGATGTTGCAAGATATTTGTGGACCGTGGAAACTAAATGATATTAATAAACGATCGATACGTTATTTGTTAGTCTGTAGAGAAAGAGAAAATTGACAAGCTTATTTATATATATAGACATTTAAATTTAGACTCTGATACTAGAAATAAATTTTTTTAAAGATAAATATTGGATAAAGAATACTATTGGTCGTGCATTATGGAAATTCAGAATTGAGGAATAAAGAACATAGCTACATATATCGTATGAAAGATAATTTCGATCAAATGGAAGCAAACGGCAACTTTATCGATCAATATGTGTGAAGTACGATAGGGAATACCAAAATTCTACGAGAATTCTGTTTTTGAAGCGAGGCATCCGTGTGGTATCAGTGGCCATTCCACCAGTTGAAATTCAATATCCCCTTCTGGACAAGCAATAGCGTCTCAGTTTACCAGCGCGGATCGATACGTTGCCTAAAAAATATCCGTTTTAATCCAACCCCCCTGACGATTAGTTTCATTTCGTGCTTATCAACGATCGACGATTATTTTTGAATATTCCCGATAAATCCGATGAAACGGAAATTGCTTTAATAGACACGTGAACCATCGTGATAAACGATTTCTGATCTTTTTATCGATTCGTTGACGTACTATAAAATTGGTAGAAACGTTCGAATGAATGTAATATAATATATTTGGACTGCCATTTGTCTACATATGCAAGATTTAATTTTTTATCGCCTTTTATTTGATGGTTCATTATTTGTAAAAAAAATAAAGCTACGTGATAAGAAGAGAATAGTGACTTTTACAAATATTTGAAATTGATTGGAAACCAGGGAACGTACTTTGTGAAAAAGCTCTCTCCCTTGATTAATACATTCAGTGGAGAATTTTTTATACGTAATGGGGTCTTGAAAAGAGGTGAAAAAGTTTGGTTAGGTTATTCAAACGGAGAAAGAACTGATGGAATACATTGTAGGTACATTTTTATATCATTTCTTCCGTTCTACTAAAATTTTACAATAGAAATTAAGGTACATATTTTTCGTATTGAAAAAATTGAATTTACAGCTTTAATTTGTTAAACAATCCGGAATAAATTTGTTAAATAATCTGCTTAATTATATTAATTTGCAACTTGATAAGTGAAAGAAAAATACATTGTTTGTAAAAAAAAAAGTTCATCCTTCTTCTCAATAAATATTTTACATCTAATCTAGAAATATGTACAGAATTTCATACTAAAACTGTACGAATCTTAAAAATCACGGCTGAATATTTGTGCTCTCCAATTAATCGGTTTCTGAAGTTCTACCAAATACGATGCTATTTTTTTTTCGACAAGTAACCTTCATTTCTTATCGTTTAAACCACCGAGAGGAAAATGATCTGCGTCAAAAAGAGAGCACAGGAAAGACAGAACTTTCCCAGATAATTACGACGGAACATCAAACGCGCGTTTAAGTGACAAGACGATTGGTAGAAGTTTCGACTCACAAGAAAGTCGACAGGATCTTCGGGACGTAAATTTGCAACTTCGATGAGTCCCTGCGTCAACGTTGGAAACACGTACTTCATCAAATAGTGGCGTAGAGGCAAGCTAGCTAGACAGAGTCTTTCTTCTTGCTCTTCCTTTAACTTCTCCATCAAATTCGTCTATGGACAGAAAAATTTATTATTCGAAGAAACGTTATTTTTTACGATGAATAGGATCGTAAATTACCTTATACGATTTGTAATGGAGCTATTTTACTAATTTTATTATAGACACTAAAAGGATTCCGATAAAATAGAAGACCTCAATTTTTAAACACTTATCTCTGGTAAGAAATATAGTGCCGATATTGCGATGGAGAACACCTTTACTATATTGTATAACGTGTAATTAAAGTAATAAACCAGAAAGAACACCATTCTCAGAAATGAACAACCTCTTTCTTTATTATTCTTTTATAAGGGACATTTTTAGGAAATGTCAACGATAAAGTACAAGGTTTCGTGTTCGATTTCTGGACAGAATTCCAACTGTTATTACCGGTTTTCTCGATAACAACTTCTCAATTTTCGCGACTGATGATCCGAAGAAAATTCCATCTCGCTATCGACTTTTCTCTTTAAAAGCAATTTTTTTTACATGCATAATATTTTTTTGTCCGCATGTGAAATCACGCGCCTTTATTAATGACAAACGAAAGAGAAACATTTAAGGAATGCTAAACCTTGGCTGGAAAGGTCAGCGCGAAAACCAACGATGCCGAATTAATCGAGCATCAATGAAGGATAGTTTCATATAAAAAGCTACACAAAAAACATGTTCGATCACATTCCACGCAGCAGACGTTATTTATCATAATATTTTAACAGAAACGAAGAAAGACCGAATTAGAATTACAAATGAGATCTATCGGTTCCTCCGACCGCATTCCAAAATTCGTTGTCGCGAGCTACTTTATCACGGTTGAAAGTAACTTTACGAATGCTGAAAGTTTCATGAGTCGTGGAACGATAACATAAATCCACGAAACTTACACATACCTACGAAAAGCCTTTTGATTTGTTGTACAAAAGATGCCGCGAATCTGTATACGTCGTACAAGATAGCAAAAACCATCGGTTACCGACAATACCGTGATACGATACGATACATGGCAAAATGAAAACTGCAAATTGATAAAGTAACATTTATTATTGTTATTCTCATTAATATTATATACGTATGTGGGTGTATTATCATTAAAACGCACGACTTGTAAAAGGAAATAATAAGTATATGATTAGCAATCCGTTTTTTATCATTTCCATGGATTATGTCTATATATATTTACCACGTAACAAGCATAATGAAAAAAGTTAAAGTATATTATAGAAGGTAGTTTGAAATTATAGATAAACAGGGTATGGCTCTGCCGCTTCGTTTGTCATTATAACACGACTTCAAATTTATTTTTAGTTTGTGACATAATAATTTTCAACTTAAATAGCTTTATTCGAGACTTAGTTTTGAAGCAAGAAATCATGGTTTGGACTACAGCAAACGAATTTATAAATAAACGTTCTAGCTATCGCAATATTAAATCTGAAATGGAAATTACGTATTTGAGGGTAAACAACTGATGAATAAAAAATTCAGATATCGTTCATGAAAGAAGGGATACCTTGTTAGCAAAGCGTTTAAAGCAAATGAAATTAAAGAAGAACTTTATTTTCGACGTTAAAACGATACTACCATTGTAAAGGAACCGCTACTAGAATCAGATTTTATATCGTACATACCACAACTCGTCTGCTTAATAGAAAACGACACGAGGCAAAGAATCGATATAAACAGGATTCTATTTCATCTATTGTAGCCAGTTCTTCATTTTTTTGTTCATTTTAATTCAAGATTATTGAATTGTCCCTCTGTTTTCGTGAAACACAACGATCTCTGTGTCCTTCCAACTCCACAATGGAAGGATATACCTTTTATAAATAGAGAAACAAAAGCGAAACAAGGAAGCTCTGGGAGATTTCGAAAAATCGTGTCGTATGTAATTGGTTACATGAATGTTTTCAATGGCTTTTCTTTTGACGACAAATCATTCATTAATTCATTTGCATCAGAATAGTCCAGCAAAGTTTGTGCTAGTATCGCAGATGAATGATTATTCTGTTAGTGTAAATATGTGACGTATTGTAACGACTGATCTATTCTCTTTGAATAAATAAAATAAATAAAATAAAATAAAATATCCATTTTAACTAATGATAAAAGTTACACGTTTAATTGGAGGATTAGGCAGAATAAATAAAAATTTATTATAGTTGGAAGTTTATAAAGGTGATATATTGTATAATGAATATTCGATGAAAGTTAGTCGAACAATCGTTCAATATGACAGGAGTAAGGTGGGTATCGTCGAAGAAAGTCAAGGTACCACTTCGCATATCCATCAACAGAGTTTGTTTCCTCCTAGGAGCCGTCCAACAAAATGAAGCATGATACTTTAATCGACCGCAACTTTCAATAGGTGTGTTATGTGTTGTCAGATGAGACTTGGCCAACTGGATTCTGAGTTTTTGACTATCTACTAAAAACTTAATCTACTGAAACTTCCTTCCAAATTGATCTTTATTTCTTCGCTACCGATAAATCGACGTTAATTATCGTTTAAGACGTAAATATATTAGGTGTATGCAAAAGCTTTAGTTTCTTTCTCAAGCGTTCATGTATAATTACTTTTAACCGATATAATTTTCCGACTTTTCGCGCAATTGTTGGTTTGGCATTGATCTAAGTGAAATGCCAACTTCATGATCGATTGGTGACGATAACCTCACAAAACAACAGTGAGCACGATGAGCGACGACAAGTCGTTCGATCGTATGTGAGTCCAATCACTACCCTTGACTTAGGGTTAACTTAGGAAGTTCTTTCGCAAGCAGCGTACCCTCCAGATTTGATAGCGACAGATTATCACTTCTTCAGGTCAAGCACTCTTTACTCTTTCGTTGGACAGCTTTCGAAAAGTTGCAGAAATACAAAAATATCCCCGTGTCATTTTTTAAAATTTAAACGCCTTAAACATTTTGCACGCGCTTAATACAAGCTAATATAGTTATAATATTAGAGCTGATCTTCAAAATAGTCGTTTTTAAAAACATTTCATTATTTGATACGATTTGCCTTTCTTTCCATTTTTTAAATACACAGAACATGTTACGACGAGACCGTAACGTAATGAAATCTTTAATGTCATTGCACTTTACTTGTTCAAGGTTTCGGTACAAATAATGCTATAGAGCATAAAATGAATGATTAATAAGGGATTTAATTCCTTGCTATCTAAATAATCGATTTTCATCATCAATTCGAAAGAATAAACTCTAACCCATTCCTCCATCTTCTCCTCGCGTAGACGTTTGTGTTCTAAGAATTCTCTTTCTTGCTGTAGTTTCACGGCAGCTTCCGTTGCACGCGCTTCCGCCTCAGCGCGCTCTCGCGCATTCCTCGTTTCCTCCGCGGTTAATCCTAATAAAGTAGAAGATGCAATAGAAAATTATGCTAATGCGTTACTGAAAAGTAAGTAAAAAATTTACGTCAAACACAACGGAAATGAAATTGAATATTTAAGAAAAGAATTTAACGACCGAAGTAGAAACGAATTAACGTACATAAGTTTGTAAATGTAAAATATGCAGATCTCGTTTTCCAAGTTCCACAAATTACAGTTTGTTGTGATCTGTGTAAATGGAATTAATAAGCGGCTCGTGCACATAAACGCCGATGAGATTAATATATCCAATGTCAGAATTCTACAAGAACTTGGTAGAGTTTCTGTAAGAAAAGTTACCCTAATATACATACTTTTTCTTGACAACGAAGGAAAACCGTCTGCTTAACCAGATGATAAACGACAAATTTGGCAATGTCAAAGGCATATCTCACCGTAGTTTCTCGGCGGGCCGACTCTCTGGAGACATTGATAAATCGTGGGGAACATATCGGGGCATACATCGTCCTCTACGTCGATGATGAGTGGATGAATTTCAATTTCATCGAAAAAATTCAACGGTGTATTATCGTCGGTGTTTCTCTTTCTGAAAAACAGCGATGAAAGCGAAGTATTTTTTAGCTTTATCTGGTCTTGATAGCTCTGGAAAAATGGAAAATTACGGACTGCAACGCGATATTGTAATAATTTTGATATTTCGCGTAATAAACATTGGTCGGATAGCAACGAGTTTTCTGATTTAATAACAATCCGTGTCATCAGTTACCGCGTGATTTGATAATACTTTTTATTGCCTCCGCTGCGCCGTAATAAGCGACGCGCTATATAATCGATATTTCAAATACGTATTTTGGTAGATGTCGTACGAATAACGTTGTCAATTGTTATTGAATCTATTCTGAAAAAATTTCACAACCATCGTTCTTTTTAAAATAACAGATCTATTAAAAAGTAGGGAACAAAAATATGTTTTATTCTTTCATGAAAAACCATTTATGCTATTTTTCGCTTGAACAAATACAGATTCAATATATCGTGTCCTATACTTCGTTTTTGGACAAAAATCTACATGTGCTACTTTTCCACTGAAATCCATTTTTTAAAAAGGTTTCTCTTTTTTCAGGTAATACTAACAAATTCCTTTTAAACAATCACAACAGGCAACATATTGAATCTCTTATAATTAATCTGGCACAAATAAAATAGCACAAATAAAAGCAAGAAAACTTTACCGTGGTGAAATACCGCGACATAATTTCACGAAACATCGAGATTCTTACAAAGCATCTGGCCGTTGCACCATCAAGATTTTATTAACTGGATTTCATCTATATAATTCTTAGAATTTTATGAAACCACCATGGTAATTTTGCCGCGGGACTCATGTTTAATTAACCTCCTGTTAGCTCTGTGGCCATGCATTATCGACGCAATTCGAACCGGATTCGGCGATGTACTCGCATACGATTACCTGTATTCCTTCAAACGGCGCATCATATGTTCCTCCGTGTAATGGGTGCCCTGGATCTCTTTCTCGGGTCGTTGAATAATTCTTTCCTTCAGAAACTCGTCGCTGGCTTCCAACGACACCACCAACTCAGGCATAATCGAATGCATCGTATCTATCTCGGCATCTTCTCCCAATTCTTCGTCGAATTCAGTTAAACTTTCTCCGCCGAACAATGTTTTCGCTTGTTCCAGCGTCTTCGGATGGCCGTCCATAACGTAGCCTTGGTTCAAGCATTCCTTCGAGCGTAACTTCCTTAGGAATAATCTACGAGAGAATTAAACGTGATTCAATGGTTCATTCAGCAATTCTATGATAATAATACGGAATAGTTAATTTTACGTGAGCCGGTCGATGAATGCGACGTTCGTAAAAGGAACCGATTGCAATTATAATATAACCGTCTTAGCTTCAGCTTTGCTTAATAATTGCTATCAGTAGATACGTTTAGCTTCAAAAAAAGACGTAGTTCAATAAATGAAATGCAACTTTAGATCGTTCGTGACTCGATTATCGTGGATGTGAATCGAGAAAGAAATAGTTGATTCGTAGTACGCACGAATCTAACTTAGAATCATGGGTCACGATCGCTTAAAAGAAATTGTGCAGTGATTTGTAGGAGATAGACGTGATTCTTGTTAGTTGGAATTATTTTTAAAGAAAATTTCATCGAGAAAGATATACTTTAATTTATTTTGTTGTTTGGTTGTTTTGCGTCAGATATGACAAGCAGCTTACCACGTATTTTCTCTGAAAAACATATATTATGTAGTATTTTTGATATTCTTGTTTTCCTCTCGCCAAGATTGGGATCTTACGTAACATCGAAAGAAACCAAAATAAATATGAAACAAAAATGAAATCAGAAATACATCACAGTCGATGATGTTGATCCTTACAGACGATGGAGTAAATCTCTATGGTATAAAAAGAAGAAAGGAACAAAATAAGTACGACATAAAAGATCAAGCTACAAGGGTAATAGGATTATAAGATTAAAAAGTATTTTTATCTTTTCGACGTTTGAAGATGCGACATTGAACAGTCAAACGTTTGAACTTGACCCCTAGAACTTAATAGAAATAAAGCACGACTAATCTTTTCGCGTACGGAACCCATCCCCGTTTTATTTTTAATTTTTAATTGTTTTCCAGCATGCACAGCTCCCCTTTTTGTCCCAAATAGCTCTTCCTCGAAGCTCTCGCGTCAGTATCTAATTCGCTGGTCAAACGTTTATCACGAATAGCCATCTTTTTCCCCCAGTCGTTCACGCTTCAACTGCTTACGTTCTTTAGTCGGTTTCAAAGCAACTACGCTCTTTTTTGACGTCGTTCTTGCGACTGTCTATGCATCGCGCGAACTACACCGAGCATAAAAACACGCGACTATCGCTGCTCGATTTCCAGACTAGTTAAACCCGTAAGATAAAGCAACAAAGAAGAGAGGATTGCTCAATGAAAAGCGTCTGTCTTTTTTAGCATCGTCCCTGCAACTGTTTGCGCGTTGTTCGAACCTTGTCGAGTCCAGGATCGGACAACCGTTTCTACGTTCGTCGATTTGTAGATCAGTTAAATCTGTCGACAGAAGAAGAGAAAAACAGTCACAGTTGAAAATGCTGATAAAGTCATGACAACCTCCCATTCCCGTTACGCCGCCACCGATCTTATCGTAACGCTTTCAGCGTGGCACCGTCAGTTCGCGAAACATTTTCGGTTATCCTGCGGTTACATGCGAATATATAATAAACAGCTCGAAATGATTCGTGAGTTCTCAAAGATTCCGTGAAATTAATAAACATCGTTTTCTCTTTAATGCATATGGCCCTGTTTCTTTCTTTATTATTTTTACCTTTTTATTTCATACAATATATTTTCTACTTTCGATTATTACGGTCTCCTTCGGAAGCTTATTACATCTCACCCAGTAGAGCCTAGACGTTTATTGAGACCCGTTTTCTTCCGCGTAATATATAGGACGCAGGCATAGCGGAAGATTGTTGCAGGATGTTGTACTGGATATTCTTTTATTGTATGTTATTATTGGCTATGGGAAAACACTTATCGACACTTTTCGTGGGAAGCAATTACATTCGCTGACGGCGCAGTTCGATAACCAATATTTCTGTACTAGGATAATGGGTACGGGGCTTCCTAATCTCAGAAGTTCAGTTTGCTTAGGGATGTCTATGGAGCAGTTCTAGTGCAAGTTGAGTGAACAGGATGACGTTGAATTTGCTAGGAAATTGCATTTCTACGAGACGTAATGATATAACACAGCGGCCCCAAATCATTTTAGAACATTATTTCCGATAAAATACTGCGTGCTCCAGGGATCGATCAATCTTTACCGTATCTGGAGTAAAATTCCAATAAAGATTGTCCAAAAACTACTCCGATCAATTTCATAAATTTAGAGAGATAAATATTTGTTAAAAGAGAAATATCTTTTAAGATTTGTTTTTAAATATTCAGTTATTTATGGCATCCGCTTGCAATAAACAAGCATACGAAAGTAAATCATTTATTCCTTGAGAAATTGAATATTAATTGCAAAGACAGAAAAGTGAAGTAGAGAGATTGACAGGAAGTGTAGTTGTCAGTTTAACATCCGAGACGGTCGTATATTTTTTCTAACGTAGTAAGTTCTTTGGACTCATAAATCATGTTACATAAAACATGATATCGTAAAGTGGTAAAAGAAGAGGCATTTTCAATGAAGTAGGTTACATTCAAATGCTGAAGGACCACCACAAAGCACATACAAATGCCATAGTATTTGCTTGAATGCATTCAGAGAAACAACGTGGTGTGCGTTGCACATAGAAATGCGATTATAAAGCAAACGTCTACGATCATGTCCTACATTTGAAAGGAACGTCATCAAACGTTGTCCTTGAGCGATATTCTATGCATCGTTGATTTCAGGAATTCTCTGATTCCAGGAAGCGTAACGTTCTATTTATGCTTCTATTAAAGTTTAATTATTAAACGAGTAGTACATTATCAAAGTAACGTCCAAATGTCAATTTACAATGAGAAGCTTCTGTTATTCCAATCAGAAAGATAAAAATGTAATGAATCATAATATGTTTTATTATATGCAAGCAAAAGTGGAGATTAAGAAAAGTCATGAATTTTGTAGACATAATGTCGTCTCATAATCCTTGTTATAAATTGTATAACAGGAAGATCCAATCTGTACATAATATACGTAATTCGTCTGGATATAACTTCATTATATTATACTGTGATAGAAATACAGTAACATACAATGTGCTTGCCATCATGTATTATGCTAATACGGCTTAATCCAATTTGACGCAGACATGGCAATGTTTATTAACAATTTTGACCTAAAATTCAAGTTATACAATTTGAAAGACTATTTTACACAACGTGTTATACAATGCAAGCACGCATTTCTTCGAAGAAACATGCAACGCACATTTTGCGTTAGGAACGCGAAATTGGCCCAAAACAAGTCTCGTACCTTCGTCGCTTGCTCCATGGAGTCCGTTATACAGGTGAAAACACGCCTTTAAGAGGACGGTGAATAGGTCAATAGCGTGATCCTGTTAATACAGATATCACGTACAGCGTATTTCCGTTGTTATTATCCAACGTTTCTTCTCGTAAATGGTAAAAATATGACGAAAGTGAAAGAATGTTTCATTGTCTTTTTATGACATTACACGGTTAGAACACATCTCGATTAGTTGTATCTCCTTTAAGAATTTTATTTTGTTTTAAAATATGAAATAATAATATAATAAGCGAGTATTTCTTATTTTTTTATTGTCCGTGTATATGAACTGATACTCATCGAAATGAGACAGAGTGTTGTAGACTATTGAAATTGTTTTATGTGATCTTGAACAATGTGTAACGTAAAAAACTCAGGATCCTCTTATTAAAAAATTATTGCCAATTTAAAAAATATTATATATATTCTTCCCATAAATTCATCACGTACATAGAAAAACATTGACTTATGATATGGTGAACGCTGTATATTCGTCTACGAGAAACAAGATCCTCTTGAAATTAAATTTCTTGCACAGGAGTACCGATCATTAAAAGCAACCTTTAAAGCAAGCTCGTGGTTCGATCTATGACGTGATTATCTCAACTCCATAAATCAAATTGCATGTGGACGAACGATTGCTGCCACATAGACCACGACAAGAGACGGACGAAGCAGTTAACTAAATGAACGCGGCCTTCTGAATATGTATTTGGTTTAACGTCCAATTCGTTTAGCGTATTATTTGCCAAATACGCACGATCGATACGTATAACATGATGTACATACATCAGTTGCATTCGCGGCTAAATCACACCATCAAAGTTCGAGCAAACCTGTATCCATATATGTTTGTTGCACAAAATAATGACAAACGTCTATGAAAATTCGAGAACGTTCAAAACAATTCGCAACGAATATTTTTTTACTTATTTCACTAACTTGTTCAAAAGGGGCTCGTCGAGACGGCCATTGGTTCTTTGCATGTTTCGCTCTATTTCGTCCAAGAGTTCCTGCATTTCTTCGACTTTAGTGGCTCTATCCTCTTCTACGTCCTCGTCTCCCTCGTCCGCGTCTTCGAGCGTCTGCTCCGCTTCGTCTTGTTCTACTGCAGTCGTGGCCTCCTCGACCTCGTTTGACTGTTTAGAACGTTAGATCATTTTCTTATAATCGATAAAGTCGAATACTTAGTTTTTGATATTTTTAAGTTAAAATTAATCAAGAACTAAAAGTAGTGTAAGAAAAATTTGAAGTTATTTCAACATTACTGTAATATTTTTTTATAAATCATCCGTACTAACCAAATTTTCAATCGTATCCGCGATCAATGATTTCACATGAATGTAATGAATCTCGTAATGATCGGCGAGATATCGTGCGACCTTCGACTTTCCAGAAGCTGGTGGACCGAGGACTATTATTTTTATGGGATTGAGATTTCGCGCTGCTTTATATTCTCTGACAATGGCATTGATACTATCGGAAAACGGTGTATCAAGATGCCAAGATATCCTGTCTGTGATATATACGGGGTCGACTATTAGATTCATCGTCATCAGATCGTAAGTCCGTTGCGTGATTTCCGGCAGTAAGAAAGCTTCCTCCTGCGCGATCTTTTTCACCTTGCCGGTAGTTAGTGCTCTGCTTATTTTCTACGAAACAATTTTATATATGTCTCGATGATACATTGCAGCAAAAATGTACTTCGAACTTTTTCTACTTTTTTATCAGATGAAATATAAGACAAATATCGAATATCATGATGAAAGAACAGTTTCGAACATCGCATTATTATTGCTATCGGGAAGGTGATCAAAAGACGTGTAACATTTAATTTCTACAAAATTGAAAATAACTTTTATACAATGTTCGATTACAAGATATAATTCCTATTTTATTGAAGATAGATTCGAGAAATAAGCGGGAGTCGGAAGAAGAGTTAGAGAGGTCTTAATAAACATATCTTTGAAATACAAAGTTATTCAGTTTTTTAATTTCCAAGTTATTCCTAACATTGCAAACATGCCATAAAACACGCAACACCTTTTCTGTTGCAATTGCTCGAAACGATGACGCTACTCAAACTGTAAGTAGAACTAATTTGTAACAAGACATATCCATTCCGAGATCATCTGTTACCTGTTGACGCGTTGAACTCTCAAGCTATCCGTCATTTTATACTGTATACGATCACGTGATGGACTATTAACTTGCAAACTAAAAAACTTGAACACTTCTCAGACTGTCGGTTATTGAACATACATTTATCAAACTTCTTTTTGTTTCTTATTTTTTTTTTTTTTATCTTTAAATTTTGACAAAAGAATCGAAATTTTCCCGGACAACGTGAAAGTATAAATTCCGATAATCAAACGTTAATGGAAGAGATATTCGAGATAATTTCCAATGTTAATAGGTGCGAATCAGATGGAGAACATTTGTTGAAAATACTAATTAATTCCTCTTCTAATTTTCTACCATTGAACCAATTAGAATTTATGCAGGAAACAAAGATGTAATCGTTCATAAAATAAAAACGTATCAAAATGAGAGACCCTCGTGAAAACCTCAAACCTACAAGAAAAGAGATAGAAGGAAAATGAAGTATCGCGTAAAATAATGTTAAAGTAGGCGAAAAGAGAACTGTCAAGGGACTTCGAAGATTTGTAGAAAGCAAGTTCATATGACAGAGCGTGAGAGATACATAAATCGAATATACATGACAAAAGAGATTTCGTCACAATACCTTGACAATAGTGCTCTGTGAAGTCGGTTCCTGTTCCGCAGCTACGATATACCGTAATGGAGGCCAATTTTGTAAAACATCCAGCACTACACTGTATACCAACACAGAATGTATCATTTAATATACCTCTCTTTTTTTTTAATATTCTCTAAAGAGAAATATAGCAGGAAATCGTAAAATGACCGAAATATTATAATTAGATTGGAGGTACATATACGGAAGCGATGTATAATATCGGTATCGTGTTAATCCTGCGATTTGTTAAATCCTAGCAAACATGAACTTCATTCAATGCTTAACTGGAATTAGAATTATCGAGCTATTAACGTACACTATTCCACGAAATCGTACGTATACGAATCGTTGTGCTCACTTGGATAGGTCACGAATATGCAGTAATGGAATATTGTTATTCCCTTTTCCAATGATTGGCAGAAACGGTGCGTTCTGCCACGCCATCTTGAATAAATGATGCAGAGGACCCTGCTCTTCGCCATAAGTCACTCCGCAACAAATCACTAATGTTTTCAACTTGTCTTTAAGTTTGGTTTTCTTTTTTACTATTACAACTTCCTTTTCACACTGAATGTGCTCCTTGAAGTTTGGATGAGGCTTCCTCTTTCTATAGTCTTCTTCCGTGAATGGTAAGTCCGGCTCATCCGGATTCAATGGTTTCGTATTGGCCCAAGTCATCAAAGTGGATATCAGGATGAAGTTTCGTATCTCGTTGTTACGTTTGAAAGCCTTTGGCGATATTTGTTCCATCTTTTCTAGTTGCTGAACGATGTCTGAAAGAAGCGGATAAAATGAGAAATTGAGAACTTTGATGACTTTTTGTTTGTCTTGGAAGTTTATTAAAAGTGTGTAAGCAGGATATTAGAGGCGAAGTTATAGTAAAAAGGGCGAGTACTTAAGGTGTATTATTTATATCGATTTTAAGTAATAACAAAATAGGTATGTTAAAGAAATTTTATCTTATTACAAAATTATATCTTATTACAAGGTAAATTTTTACATATTTTATTATTAAATCGTTTCAATTATTAATTATATAGAATGAAAGAATCTGATCAATTATTATTTCTAATATGTATTAATATATACTAATTATTAATACCTCAATTATTATTTTTAAACCAGTCGAAAGAATTGAAAAAAAAGTATCTATAGGAAATCTATTAAGAACAGTCGCCTTAAGTTTCATAAAATTATATATAGAAATCTTTATCAGTTCCATACAATCCAGACTATGTAACTCGAAACCCTTGTAGCTTAAACATTGTTAAACATTGGATCTTTTACCTTGGCAATATCAGAGAAGGCTCGACCTTTGAGAACGGACCTTTCAACGCCATAACATAGATATGACGCTTTATGCGTCCTGGATTCACCATTATCATCATGTCCACGCATTATGATAGCACCTATACATATCCACGCGCACAGACTCAATAAAATGAACATCATCCCCGATATAGTGACGAGAAACAGGAACGGGTTCAAGGATAAAACGACCGTCAATGCGAAGCAATCGCAGTGCGGTGGAATATCTGCGGCTTTTAACACGGGGTTTTTTAAGGCCCGTACGTTCTCTCTTTATCCCCTCTTTGTTTTTAGAAGCAATTAGAATTCACGTATTCATCTCCCTTCGTTGCTCTCTTGCACATATCAAGCGTTCGTTTATCTCCAGGATGAGGTAATATATTCTCTCCAGACACAAGATTCTCTCTTCAGTAGTTACACGAATAATTATCCAAGCAAATAGAGGATCGTTGCAGAATTTAAAATCAGATTCGAATTGAAATTTCCTCATGGAATAACAACTCGCATTACAATCTGGGCGGAGCTTCCGCGGCATTGCTGGCCGTTTGGCCTCGATACGATTAATACGTGAAATTCAACCGACACTTCTCGCGACTACTAACATTTCAGTGCCCATCGAGCCTCTTCGACCTGTCCCTGATCCTGAGTGATATCGTATATCACGATGCCGCACTTCATTAGCTCCTGCAATAGCGCATCCCTGTTCCTCGCGTCTTTTATAATCATAACCACGTCCTCTGGCGCAGAATGCTGAAGGGACAGAACGGAAGAAATTCCATGCAATAAAAACGAATTGGAATATACAGGAGGGTTGCTAGTACCATTTTTAAGTGTTAGAATGGAGTTGAAAGGAAACTCGAAAGAAAACTTGACAAATAACCAACTGAGGGGGGTCACAAGAAAAGCGTCTTCCAGAGACTTGGCGAGGGAGTGGAACATTGAATTTGTATAAGCAGAAAGTGAACGAAAAGAATATCGCGAAATTGGTCGTTTAACATCGTTTCGTACCCACCGCGAGAAATGATTGCACGGAATAAAGGGTCGACAGAAACACTTTCCCCGACTGTCGCGACGGCGTGGAAAAATAAATTTACCGAAAAATCCCAGTCTTTGGGAACTGTAGATGGTGGCGCAGCATGGGGGAAGAGCAGTCAAGCGTTAATCGCACTAAAAGGGGGTTGCGAGTGTCATTTACCTCTGGAGACGAAATTGTTCCAATCACTTCGTACTTTCTCGGCGAGTCCGCTAAATCTTGAAGCTTTACATCCCCTGCAACAAGGTTCATAGTTTGTTCCAACCTTTCATTTCGCTCTTGCTCCTCTTCTTCCACTCCCAGTTCTTCTTCCTCCTCCTCTCCCAAATCTTCCCCTTGTGGATTAACGTATACACGATCCGATAAGAGCTGGAAAAAAAAAAGAACTTAATTACTAGCGATGTTGAAAAGAAAGGTGCTACGTGTGCACGGACGTCGATCCGCATAATCTTACTAAACTGGAAGCATGATATGATAGCAAGTGATTCTATATGAAAAAATAACTAGAAGATATAGGGTGATATTTTTTCCATATTAAATTTTCTTCCCTTTCTGCAATTTGTATTCTTTTCCATCTGTTTAAGGAGTGAAGTATGAAGTAATACGGAATGATGGAAGAAATATTTTTTATCCAACGAACATATATATCATCCACATCTTAGTGTTTTAATAGTATTGCCTGGAGGATGTAAATTTCATCCGGTGACAAGTAATTTGTCATACATCTTCTCTTCCCACGGGGTTTCGATTATGTATGATAATACCCGCTAAGCTAAGAGGAGATGAAAATAATTGGTTTAACCACTTAGCTTGTATATAATTGGCGCACAATATGCATAGTAATATGTTAAAAGCGTAGGATGCATAAATTTCCAATCTCAACAGTAAAAACAACAAATCTTGGTAAAAGAACTTCATTCTACGGGTTCACGTTCTTTTCATCATAAATCTCAACGTTTCGTATCACCAGTTCGGCGATATCTTATCTATCGATCTTTCACTTCAGTTTCGGGAAAGGACCTTTCATCAAAGAACTTTATTGCGCTACGCCGATAGAAAGACGATTATTGCATCCGGTGTATCAATGACGCAGCAAAAAGAACGATTTCCGTTTAAAATGAGCGTAGTTAGCAATTTCCGATGGGATTCCCGATTAAATCTAATCGGTCAAAAGGCCATTTAATTAACGTTATTCGCCTCTGAAACTGACCTTTTTCGATCGTGTCCCCCAAGTTTATGGCGCAAGAAATTCGATTTGTAGTTCCTCTCGTTCGACTTTTTGACGGATCACCAATCGAGAATCGAATTATATCACGGCCAGGGGGGCACGAATGGGTACAGGACTAATGACCTATCGATTGTTACCTTTAAAAGAGATGCGTAATTTATTCTAGGAAGAGTAGTTCGCATCGAAATTTAATTGTATAGGTATGCTCGCGCGCACGCTACAATTAAGCGGTTCGCTGTGAAACTCAGTATGCTTCCTGCTTGTATTAAATTAATTGAATGGGAACATTCTTTTTGTTGCTTCCTACATTAAAAATAATTATAGTACGTTTTCATGCGATCTATATGTATGAGATAATTGATTGGTTTATTTTTAGTAGGCAACGTAGAACGATCTTGTTTAGAATGTGGAATCGTAGCCTCTTTAATGCGGATAATAGCTTCATTATGGATATTGCGTCTGTATCGACAATTTTTATGTTTCCGTCGTTTTTTATGAGTACGAAACAAAGTATGGGCATAGAATATATCCATTGCTGAATTATAATAAGAGCGATAAACGTTTCTCAAGAAAATTTGCTCAAAAATCTTTATGTTTTGTTCATTTACTTATATATTATAGTAGGTTTGAAAGCTTTGGTATCAAAAAATAAATCTTTTGTTATTTGAGTGAATTTAAAGGTCGGTGAATCACATACGGACACATCAATTAATTTTTCTTCCTAAACAATAGAGAAAAATTAGAGCACAGGAAGCAAAATGGTGTCCTTCGTTTATCTCAACTCCGTTTCCTGCTAAACGAACAGTATTGTCGATTGAAAATTCATTCACCATTCACGAGATTCTGCACAACAGTCACGTATGCACGACGCATGAATAATCCATCTTTCGCGAACTACCACGATCCCAACTACATAATTATTTCACGCAGACATTAAAATATTAACAAATTCCTCAAACTCCTACTGTTGATATTTTAATTTCATAAACAATTTTATAGATTTAATGAAAACGTAGAATGTGATCCCGCATTACGTTTGTAATTGATAACTAACCTCGCGTAATAGCTGAACAATATTCGAATAACATTAGACTAAATTCTATGTAGAATACCATAGTGTTGTCAGAATATTCTATAATAATTTTCCACTATACGATTTATATCTAGTTTCAACTTAGCTCGCTTCTCTAAAATTGCTCGGTATTTCAACTCCTTCTTCCTTAAATTTTGAACGCATGATGCTCAAATTTGCTCAATAATTTACAGTCTCCTGATGGAATATTTACGCACAGCTTGTACCAGAATGCTCAATAAAGAGCTGTAAACCCATATCTTGTGGGAAACACCATTTGATCTAAAATGCATGTCAAATCCTTATTCAAGGTTACGTTAAATTATACCGTATCTGTCTAAGTCATATCGCACCTTGTCCCAGGTACACAATCACGAGAATTATTTGCATTTTCTACTTAATTGCTTGAACGCGCCGCGGAGAAAGTAAGCTCCAGTCGCTTAGATGTTACCGACGACTATCGATCAATTCGCGACCGCAAATTCACTGACACACAATTTGCCTGTAATTTGCAAGCACTTATCCGGCAAAGGGGAACCAACGTTGCACTCGGTTGTTAAAAAAAGATTCTACCTGGAGGATGTTTAAAGAGGATATGCTAGAACTAATTCGAAATCGATACCATGAGACATGCATATGGGGTGTTACGAAAGAAAGTCTGAGACGTTACTCTTTCACCTTAGTTCTCCACCTTGTCTTCTTTCGACCTTCGATGGTTGCATATCTTTCGAATTCTCAATTCATAATATTTTTCTTTGTGTTTTTATTTCGAATGATCAATCAATACCAGTACATGTTAAAATGTGTGTTTTTAGTTTAATTCGTATGGTCTCCAGGATTTAAAGAGGAATTGAATGTTTCTCTTTAAAAGTTTATAATAAAACGATACATTGTGGAATGTCGTTGAGTTTATTTTATTATGATCTGTTCCATGTTTTTATGGAATGGAAAACGATATATGTTTTATATTGTATATTTAAGAAATTGACATTAAAATTCTGAAACGAATCTTAAAATACTATTTATCATTCTGAAACTTCTTTGAGCTTGTTCCTTACTGTACTATTAAATTGAAATATTTCGTGACTACCGAGATTAAGCGGAACACCCCGTATATTATATAAATGCATGCAACCATCAACTAGAATGTATGCAAAACGATATATATGAGTTTTTATGTAGGAAGAAGTATGTATATTTTATAACATGTATATTTTTATCGCATATTTTTTATTTGTGTGCTAGTTTATAGCACGCTTTCCACATCATTATAGTCACGCCTTTTTATGATGAAATGAAAGCTTTTTATCAGATATTTAACACTTTTATCACCAGATTAATATTTCCTGGAACTGAATTAAATTTTAAGAGATCGCAAGTGGAGTTCAAATACAAAATTATTTTCAAATTAAAGTTCGATCTGCATTTTATAAAAACATAAATAGCTTTTCTCAGAAAGAAAACTGCACGTGGCTTGAAAAAATTTGGTTTTACGTGTATATCTCGTACAAAAATTACTTTTATCTCATCGTTGGCAAAATCATAATAACCTCATTCATAATAATCTGCATCAAAATTATTCTATCTAAATGCTGTACTGACATTAAATCTTTGGTAAAATTACAGTGACCTCATAAATTTTTTTTGAATGAAAACTTTTGATAAAGTTCAAATGTGAACTTTTGACGCTTACATCGACCAGTTTTCTGCCGTGATAGCTGTCAACGTGATTGATAAACACGCGCCACGGTTTGAAACTCGACTCGACAGGTTCCTCCTTCGGAGGGTCGTTCTTGAATATTCCGGATGTTCCTAAATTATTCTTCGGCGATAAGTTGACATTGTTAACACCATCCGCGTACGATACTGAAATCTTCTTCATCTCTATGATTATCGTTTCTCGTGCGGATTGAAAGGTATAAATCTGTCGCGTGATCCACGTTTGAATTTTAATTGGCTCGATTACACGCACGACTTCGCGCCGTTGATGCTTTCGAATCATGGCCAATATCGCATAGAAGTGAAATTTGAATCGAATATAAATTGTAATAGAGCGAATGATAGATTTCAGTTTGAGAGCATTTAGAAATATTATACTTTAGCAACATTAATTAATACTTTTTAATATTTTATATAATTTTTGTTAAATTGCTTTCTGATGAAAAATATATACGAGGGAATGATAAATAACATTTTGGAGTTTATTGTTTATCGTCGATTAACAGGAATATTTTATGAGAAATTCCAAGCTATCTCTTATCAAATTTTATTGATTGTATTGCAATATTTAGTACTTCTATCTTTTTGAAATTGCCTCTCAATGTGAAATATATAACCTGAAAATAATAAATGGTATTTTACTGTTCGTTATTGGTTTTCGATTAACGATAATGCTTCACGAGAAATTTCAAGTAATTTCTTTCTCAAGTTTTAACGACTGCATTATCATATCTAATATTTTATGTAACTTTCTAAAATTGTCTTTCGATGGAAAATAAATGGTACTTCGTAATTTTTCTTTTAAGTCCTTTATCTATTGTTTAATATACTTCTTGATATTACAAACAATTTAAGTAATAAAAATCAATATTGTGATTGTGATACAAAGTATAACGAAAAACAAATATTTCTTGACAATAAAATATGATTGTTTTTGTCACTATACATCGATGATTAATTTTACATGAATTCGTCTTTTCTTTTTTTACAATATATCATCCACTACTATTTACAAAGACAAAGACTTATTATTCGTTTAACAACTCATTACATATTCATGTCGCGTTACAAAGACAACGGAATTAAATTACAATCGTTTCATAAATTTTCGCGCACAATAATTAATATCCAAATTCGCTATCCCATAAATTTCTTCTTCCAATTAAGCTACCAATCAATTAAGTTGAAGAATTACGCATTCCAAACTTTGTCGATATAACAATATTTCTATATACGCACATATAATATAAATATAGATAATAAGGATAATATTTGACATATTGTAAAATATTCTTCTTCAAGTTATCTAAATAAAATCCAAGATATCAGATTAAATCGAATCAATCGAATTACATCGAATCTACCTTTATTAGCGACCCTAAAGGTCTCAGAAAAATCGTGACGAAGAACAAACGAAATATAGTAGGTCGAAAGGTCGCCGATCAAATTGTCCGATGTCCCAGATGATGCAAGTGAAACGTGACAGTCCAGCTAACCTCTTGGAGATTACAGCGCGCGTTAGAAAGGTAAGGTCAGGGTCGTGAACATTTCGTCACACAGTGATCAGTGCGTCACGTGCCATGGCCATGAAAATTAATCTGAAATATCCAATTCAAATATAGCTCGTATTTTGTATTTCTCGATCGATTGGCCAATATCGTCTTATCACGAATTTTCTATCAAAAAGGGATCGTCCCAATTTCGTTTCTTCAGAACCACTGTAGTTGAATTTCAGAGTCGTAATTTGATTAAAAAACAGTTCATTTACGAAAGGGATGAAATCCTGTATTTGTGAAATTTGCAAATATTGACTTAAATTTTATATCGACAAAATATTTTTCATTAAACAAGATGAAAAAATTTATCAATAATTTCATTGACTAAAATATTTCTTTAAAAATTAAACAAAGGCGATAAATGATCAAGCAATTATTTCGAGAACTGTAATAGAAAAATTAATAGAAAATAAATTACTTTAAAATTTTATATTGCATAACTATAATACAGAAATTAACGGAATTCCAACCTGCATCAATACCGTGAAACCCAATCATTTTATTGTATATACTTGAGCTCTCTTTACATATAATATATCTCTTTAATCTGGACGTTTATCATAAATACTTCGTGAAGTTCCGCTTAATTGGAACTAGGTGCAGAGGGTAAAAATTTGCGCGTCACCATGGTAAGGTGTCTGTGCAACGCACAAACCAGCCCATATAACCTTGCCGCCTACGCAACCGGGATGCGAGGGTCAAGGCTGGCGTGTAATCCACGCGGAAGATGAAAAAAGCTAGCATAATCGATAATTGAACGGCTGTATGGCGGGGAATTTGCGCAAATGGAAGGTGGACCATATGACTAGGCAATTTGAAATATCACTGGAAAACCATGCAGCACGTTTTCCGAGTATGTAATGACTTCCGGGGCTCGATGTTTCCAACGCTTTGTCATAATATTCCAACTCAATGGGGACTCCATTGATACCGGATATGACTGTATATGGAACTTTATTAAAATACTGACCTAGTTTTAAAAAAATCATACGTTACGAATTCTATACTCTTTTCCACTCTCCTTTTCTTTTTTAATTTCGCGAGTTAAGTGAAGAATTTCAGCACCCGATAAATCTAAAGTGGAGATATACTGTAACGTCCTGTGGAAAGAACAACGGTAAAGGGTATTGCACGGAAATTTATCGCTGACGGATACCATTTTAAAGAGCCAGTCTGTATGTGAGACAGAGGTATCGTGCATTGTAAGGTGTCAAGATTGTTATCGTGTACAAAGTATTTTAATAGGACGGATGGATTTCATAAAAGAAATTAAAAATTAAATGGACATAAACTAACTTTATAAACTGACTTCGCTTATGATCTCGTCTAAGAGCCTTATTTTTTTTACACCATTTTTGATAAGAACGCCTAGGAATATCCAAGCTTTGTAACTTCAGTACAGAATGTGTTAATTGCATATATTGTAGTTGAAATCTTCCCATAATATAATAATTAAATTTCAAACTCAGTCAAACTCAGTTATAAGAAGAGATGCAGTTACAAGCAACTCAAGCTGATACATTACTTAATGATACAAAGAGAGTAGAAAATAATTTAGAACCATTGAACTATTTAGCTTTACCTTTGCACCAGTTGGGTATTCCTCGACTGCGTCTCAACGATATCCACGTTGAAATAGCTGGCGCCTACATCAACTGTAAAAGTAACTCGAGCTTTTTCCTCTCAACTATTCCCTCTTAGTCGACGAAAATAAAATATCCTCTTGCGAAACGACTCGTAACTCTCGTAACTGTTGCACCGCATACCGAGCGATATACATCAAGATAGTGGGCGGGGATGAGTCAGAAAATGGCCTCGGAGAGCTTTGGTACTACTAAAAAATGCAGGCTGGACCGTGTTCACCCTGTTGCAAACGAATATTAAGAGGCGGGTAAAGACGTAATTCGCTAGCATCAATCACTTAAGCGCGCACGCAGAGACGCTATGGCATTCGAGACTGCGATTCTCGAACGAATGGGCCGTAAATCGAGTTTACGCCCGAACCTGCGCACATTATCACCTTCGTCATGCGATCATCGCTACCTTGCTCCACTAGACGATAAGAATGAAGAGACCTTGGTAGAACTCAGCTGTTCGAGCTTTTTACGACCTTCTGGTGCGTAGCTTCGCGATTACCGATTCGTTACGATAGGGTGGAAAACAAACCAGTGGATGTCAGAAGGATGTAGTAAACTTATTGAAGACGCGAAAGAGAGTGGAACGGTTTTATCGATATTCGATTTTATTACGAACGATAACTTAACCTATTTACTGTTATGATTCCTATCTAGAAATCATAAAAAGTTATATATATATACACCGTAAATTTTATGCATTAAGATTTCCAAACTGGGAGTCTTTCATCAAATCCATCAACCTAAAATTTCCTTCGGATAAATAAACAATTGTATGTACGTTCTTTTTTAAATTTCCAAGTGCAGTCTAAAAGCGTAGATTTATCGTAAAAAGTCGTAGGAATTGAAAAGAAAAACGAAAGTGCCGTTTAATGGAGGATATTCTGGTTTATCGTAGTATATTCTTGGGAAAAAGTCCTTGCTACATGGACTATCTATGACCGCCTATAACGGGCCTGTGTAAATGCGGTGATTGCAGATCTTCGTGTACTTATACATTCAGTGACACACAAATTTACAATCATTATGAATACAGGGGACAACATGGTCGCACGTAATTCGTAACAATATCGGATCGAATAGGTGGTAATTATTTTTAGTCTTGTCGGGCTACGTAATTAAAGGATCGTTTATTTAAATAGGGCAATTTACGTTTCGCAAGTGTTACATGCTACTTAATTCTGCATTAGAAATCTGTGTATCCGATACAGTTTGTTTCTTATGTGAGATACAAATATTTGAGCAAATTATTAAATTTAAACAGGACACTAAATT
Source organism: Bombus fervidus (assembly GCF_041682495.2). NCBI lineage: Eukaryota > Metazoa > Arthropoda > Insecta > Hymenoptera > Apidae > Bombus > Bombus fervidus. Next base: position 17,417,445 of record NC_091517.1, read on the forward strand.
AAATTTTCATTTTAATTAGGATGTAGTATATTGTATGAAAATTATATCATAATATGCAAGCTACCCATATGGTTTTAATCGAGATAATTGTACCTATTATAGTTACATAGTAATTCTAATTTGAACTCCAAACCCACTAAAGATGAATTTGAAGCTTTATTACGAACAAACGATAAATATATATTTATCAATCAAAAAATATTCCTATGATTTTGAAACATAACATGGAAATATGAACTGTTCATACGTTGTTTTAAATTATCTGCAAATTTAGAGCTCGAAGTACTATCTACTCGGTTGACGGCCACTCCTTTACTAGCCGCAATTTTTAGGAATGGAATCTACTTCGCAGCATTTATGTTTCTTACAAATTTTAAGTTTACATACGCGTCCCAGACGATTCTCGTATATTAAATAACTCGCTCAGATATTCGTATTTATATAAAAATTGAAGAGTTGATAATCCGAATTGTTTAGTCCGATAAAAGGTACATCCAACAAACGAAAAATCCAGGCTCATATATCGGCTCAATCGTTCTAATCCAATCAATCATGCGGTAACATCCTCACCGATTCCAAAAACAATATTTGTGCGATGGTTGTACGCGTTGCTTTTGTCTTGCCGCGGAATCGATATTTTATTTTAAAATGGCTGCATATATGATATACGAGCATCGAATACATTTTTGTATTGACATGCGTATAACCTGAGGATTTATATAAAAGCGCAATGAAATTTATAAAAATGCAGATATCGTGTCATAGAGAGTTCGACGCAAAAAAATTGTATGGAATAGAATAAATTCTGATTCGCACAAATCATCCATACTGAAATGTAATGAATTCTTTATCTGAAACAATTAAGATTTATTTTTAAAAGAATCTACTGAAATTTCATGACTGTATATACATTTCCTAAATTAATATTAAGGAAAAAATTTGTTACACAGGATAGATTAATTCCAAAGAAGCTCAATGCTCTAATTATATTCTCTAAACTCCTAAGCATTCAAATTTATTCGAACCTCGAAATATTCTCTAATATTTCTCTTCATTTTTATTTCAAATCTCTACTTTTTATAATTAACTAACAGACTTCATATTGATCAATATGGATAATTGATACAAGTCTTTCGAATAATGAAGATGGCTAATTAAAACAAATCCGGATAATAAAGAAAATTGACGAGTTGGAAAATCGATTTGATTTTATTAATCCGATTAGTCGTACTTCAACCTCTCTGCAAATTTTCCCGTTAACCATTGCCCATAACGATTGTATTTAGATTTACTAGTTAAAAAAGAGTGTATAGAAGGAATCAGATTTAAGTATCAGGTTGTAGTCATTCTTAATCTACTCGATCGCTTGTTAATCCTCCTACGGTTCACAAAAGATGAGAGTTGCCATTCCGTGTGAAGCGCGTGATGGTCTCTTCCGTTAATGAATTTCTTAGTTATCAAGATAGATAGGTTGCTATTTTATTCTGATTACGTGTAACTCTTTAGAAAGTAAGATTTTTCAAACATCTCTTCCTACATATCATGGAATAACTTAATTAAAATTTTTCGAGGCTATTCTAAATTAGTAAATTAGGTGCCCCTAATAGCTTGGTATTAAACATAATGCATCCAAAAGATGTCCCTCAATCAGGATTAGAAGCTTATATTAGACAAGACCATGACAGCTATCTCTAATTGATTACTGTAGAAAATGGTTTGGATCAATAAATTATATAACACGCTAGCAAACCATTAACAGGAGCGAAATTAATACAAATTAACATCTTGTTTAAAAATTAAATAATAATTATTTTTAAAGCATCACTGATCTCCGACCTTCACTTAATGAATCTGTATCGTATTTTACCTTCGGTAATAACCGCAGAAGCTTGAAGCAACCCTATCCTTGAAATGTTGTCTTGTCTTGGAACAACAAGAAATAAATATAGCAAATCACTTAGCTATTACCAATACTTCTTTTTCTGTTACCTAATTCGGCAATACCGTACTTACACATAGTCTCAGCGATGCTAACTAAATTGAAACTAAATACCCTAACCATGTAAGTAAATAAATGTAAAATATTTAAATATTTAATTTTCTAAAAATCATAATTATATAATGTCTTTCGAAGTGTCGAATAAACCTACGATTAAATACCTATTACGCTGATGAGTGACTCACAGGATCCCAGTAATTACAATGTAAAATCCTAAAGAAGAGGATACAAATTCTCAGAAGTAGGGAACCAAGTTTAGAACCTGAAGGCGTCGACATCCGCTGATGTAGTGGGAAAATCATTGTTCGTCAAAACGGTGCGGACACGCGAACGCCTAATGAAGCATCCTACCCGTTGGAAACTCATTCTATTTGCATTATTCGAGGCGCCCGTTGTATTATTATACGAGCCAGCTGGTTGCGACGAGTTCCTGTCATTATGGGCGTTGAAGACACGATTAATAAAGACGGCAGAACAAAACGCTCTTCAACTCGAGACTCGTTTACGTGAAGATGTGTCTAACGCAGGCATGAGCAGCTCATGACCGTATATTGTGATGGAAAAATTGCTAAGTGTGTGTGTATGTATGTGTATGTCTGTATATTAAATCTGACAAATTCACAGCTGTCTTGAATCTAATTATTGATTGTAATTATAATAAATATAATTATTCATTTCAGCTATAGTAAAATATATCTACTTTTTAAAGCGCACATTCTCTTCCAACTTTCATAAACTTTACCTAAATACATCCTACAGAACTAACTTTAATTTTTGAGTAAATTTTTGTTAAATTTTATGTATCAATATCAAATTCCCCAAAATAGAAACGTAGTCCATGTTTTAGCGCGTACGAAAATCCATCTGGCTCTCATTTTCTCGTGGGCGACCCGCAACGCTATATGTTACATTAATCACTGTGCATGTGCTTTAAACGAAGCGTTATTCTTCATTTGCATCAACTTCTGCCGACGTTGCGAAAATCATCTATGACTTTTTGCCGTCGGACTTTAAATGACTCATACCGTGTGACATATTGTAGGCTTAAAAGGCATGGACAATAAACATTTTACCTACGCTCTTTTCTGTTTCTTCTTTCGTTCCTTTCTTTGCCGTGAGTGAAGGCGCTTGTTAGGCAAAACGAGCAACTTTGGGAATGTTTTATTATGTCGCAGTTTATCAAAGAATGTTCCTACTTCTTTTTCTTAGTGGATTTGTATTTTTAATTAATTACATAACAGAGAAACATGAAATTTGTGACGTCCATTTATGTCGAAATGATCAACTATCTTAATATTAGAAGATAGAACAATGTAATTTTATTCTTTCATCGTTAGGTAGATGTTCAACCATATTGAAGTGTATCTATTGTTGATTCATAGGAATTAAAATGATTGATCGTGTTCACTGTATTTATCTTCCAGATTTAAGTCGATACTGGAAAATATTCTTTATTTGTCGTGCTACGCACTTCATTAGAAGTCTCTCAATTCTTCAAAAAATGTAATTATCTTATCGAGAAACCGTTCTAAACACTGTTTCACACAACTCGAAATTATCCAAAGTTGCGCAATTAAGGGTCTGGATGGTGTCTACCTTCCGCTATCGATCGGTACCATGTAACAACAGCTTATTCGATTTAACTGGTATACTAATTTCGTGAGTTCCTCGCGTGCTTTGCTAATCTCTAGACGAAAAGACATTCCTTCCCTTGATTAAAATTTTTAGCTCCGTTAGGCGCCTTATCTCGCTGTCTCTTGTCTAATTTAATTAACTACGAGCTTAGGCCTTTGAACGTGGTAATTAACGTTGAATTTCGTTATATTGCCTCAAAGTCTTTTCTATTAACCGTCCGTCAGTGAATCGTGGTACTTTAATTGAAAACGAAATCTAACGAATAAAAAAGAAAAAAAAAAATCTGAGAGGGATTGTTGCGTTTTCTTTTGAAGAAAATGTTCCGTGTTAATGTCCTGTGAATTTTCTCGCAGAAGAATGGACGGAAACGTTTCCGTATCAGCTGCTGGTTGGAACGGGAGTAGCGTTGATGGCTCTATTACTGTTAGCCGCCGTGAGCTTCCAATGTTCTTCTACCTGGCGATGGTTAATGAGGGTGAGACGGCACATGAAGGAGCAAGACGCTGAGAGCGACCTATCGCAGCAAAACGCTATACGTATCAGTCATTCCCTGCCGGATCTCCAATCAGAGCCAATCACTCACGAGTACGTCCAAGAGCAAAAAGATAGCAAAAAGGTATGAGCGATAATATATGTACAGTAGAAACGAGTTGCTTTCTTTTTTTCTTTGTACCAATTATGAATATGAATTTATTAGTCTAGAAGAGTAGTACGAAGTTTTACTTTGCGTATGATGTAGATACGAATAATGTTTAGGAATATTCCAAGAATTTTAAATATACATTCAAAATCAAAGACTATCGAAAACATTTGCATCTTTGTATATCGTTATACGCTTTATTTAAGAATAACGAAGATTGCGATGTAACATGCAAATCGAATACTCTGCAGGGATAGCAATCTTATTTTTCACTTGATAACGTCAGCTGATCTCATCTACTATCCATCATTAATATCCTGTGCTACAGCAAAAACACTAGGAACTACGACGAAATTATGAAGCTGTTAATAAGAATAAAAAGTACTGAGCTTAAAAGAAAATTAATAGACAGGTTTTCGCGAAACGCGAAGATACTTTTGAATATCGCTTGAGTATTACTTTTCTTAGCACTCAAGCTTTAATTCAATTTCAGTAAAATTATTTTCTTAAGAAGATAAAATTCAGAAACTATAGAAGACTGTTCAATCATGATAATTTCGAATATTCAAGTAACCATCTATCATCTTCCTTGTAGGTATTATATACGAAAATTATATTAAAAAGATTATTCCACTGTCTAGTTTGTTTACCGCGCAAAGTTTGCTTGTAACAATACCGAAACACGTAAATGGAAATTTCAAGTAGCGAAACATTACCGAAGAAAGTTGTTAATTGAACAACTAACGAAGAGGCGGTCGACTTTCAGGATAAACTTCTGAGATATTAAGACGCAATGAACGTGTTACACTGTGGCTTGTTTATAGGTATTGCGCCAGACGACCCTACCCATTGTACCGATGAGACACCAGAGTTTTCAGAGACAACTTTCCCATCGTCTCGATCTACCGATTAAGTTTAGCATCTGCAGCCTGGAGAATCGTAGCGATTCCAGTCTTGGCTTAATCAAGGTACGCTTAACATTAGCAAATCCCTTTTGTTCCTTACTTTCCTAGAAGTGGAACACAGTTAATCAGAAAATCTATCACAGTATTCTAAAGGAAAAATTTGATATTGAACGAAGAAACCAAAAACAATACAAAACTTAAACAATTTAATAGAACTTTTTTCTTCGAACGATCTTCCAAAAGAATTTGACACAGACTAGACAATGTACCAACGAAGCGACGTGCAGACAAATGAAACAAACTAGCAAATTTAGTTTGTTGGAAGTTTTAAACGTGCGTCTCCGCATTTGCAGCCTGAACTTTACAAAAAGGAGCTGGGACAAGAGGATGCGGATAGTTGCAGTACCACGGAGATGGAGTACGCTGGCAAGCTACATTTTGCTTTACGCTATGACAAGGAGATGGAGGGTCTTGTGGTCAAAGTGAGTTTCACAATATTCCAACTTGACCTGTATTTTGTTTGCAGTCATTCGTATATATTATGAAAGCATTCCAGGTACAACTGGAGTTGTCATATCAGATATTGTTAGTGTTGCTTAAGTTATGCCCCGAGGATTAAGATCTAACTTTCCGCGGTCTACCTCTTGAGACAAATGAAGAGTATCTCGATTTACGTCGTTGGCTGTTAACTTCACAGAGAGAAATATTGGAAATATTCCTCCACTTCCTTGCTTCCCTTCTTCATCGTTTCCAATTCAGATCTGCTAATTCGCTACTAACAAAAGTATAAGCACTCGAACTCAAAATTAAAACACCTTTTAAGCCATTAATACTCGGAGGCAAGTGTCGCAATAGCACGAGGCACGAAATTAAATCATCGTGCCGCGGCGCGACGCAGCAGTGATCCGACCACGAACACAGTTATCGGTGTATCGAAAACCGCTGTACGTGCCTGGTAGTCACGCTCTTATTCCTTTATACCGAGTGTCTCTATCGGCGGAAGCTAGTGCCGAGCTTTTTTCCAAAGCGACGCACGTACCTCGCGAAATCAACGTGGAACACAGAAAATTCTTTTTATTGGCACGATGACCGACATGCGCGCTCTAGTTTCATCGTTTGTTTCAAAATCATATTGTTCCTGATTTAGGATACGTTCGATCACGTGCAGCCGCTTCGATTAAACCGCGCATTCGTTCAAGGTCGTGACGTGTCCGAGAAAAAATTTTCAAGATAGATAAAGACGGGGATGCATAAAACGAATCGATGATGCATAATCCGATCGAATCAAAATTAATTTCGTATTCATCGTTACGCGAACGATTCGTGTCCTTCGTTGATGATTTACGTCAAAGAACGATCACCGCTCTTCTCAATACATAATTCCTTCTCGAATCTAGGTACTGATCCTACATTGAATATTCATAGCTGAGAGTGGTATTACCTAAGAACTGGTTTTCCAATAGAGAATCTGTACTGGAATCAATTATGGAACTTAAGCGGATATTTGTCGGTTATCGGTAGTAGATATTGTTAACATATTATTAGTAAAATAGCTTCCGGAATATTGAGTGCAGAGTGAATGAACAGTGAATACACGAATTAACAATGCAAACTAAATGTAAAAGAATACTAGGGATATACCGACTAGTGGCCGGATAGTCGGTTATTTTTGTAGTCTACAATCAATCGGTGACTAGTCAGTAAAAAAGGCTTGATCGGCCTTAAATTTTTGGTTTTACTAAGAATTTGATGAAGCATAGAAATCAAAATACAATGTTTCTTTATGTAATTAACATAATTTTAATCGTTTTTAATATGTAGTATACTTCCTTATGGGTGCATATTTGTACGTAACATAAAAAATTAAAAATAATAATTAGTATTCATCGGAAGAAACTAAATAAGTACCAATTAACTAGAAACATTGTTCATTATTTCTTAATTTGATCGTTACAAAAAAACCCTTCTAAAAGACAAAACAAGACGTAATAAAATAAATCTAACGAATAATGTTATAAAATCTTTTTCTTGGGTTCCTAATATCAAACAATCATAAAATTGACACGTTTTGGAGCGATGTTTGAAAATGATCGGCAGAGACGACCAGTCGACTAAATCCCTAGTCGGTGCATCTCTAAAGAACACTTTTATCTTAATAAATATGATCAATTTTAAAAACCTTGAGGAAATATGAACATTGATAAGGACATTCAGATTATCTTTAAACCATCTACCCTTTAAAATGGGAAGAAGTAGGACATTAACTCTGCCCTAATACCTTTAACATGTACTGTTTGAAACCAAAAATTACTCTCATGTAACTACTTAAAAATCAGAAGCACACGTACACATATACACATGATACAATTTCATTATTGTGAAAAACTTTAAAGTTTTCAAGAAATGAAAGTAATATTCCAAGTAATGGAAACGACAATTACACTATTCCACGGTGCATAATTGACCCACTCGTTCGAACAACTACCATTGTGGCGAACGCTGAAAATAGATCAATGTGGGGACACCGATTCTATTGCAGGGTCTGTCAGAATGAGAACGTTTTCGTGATGCTATACGTGTGTAGGTAAATTCAACTCGCAATTGCACTCGAGCGAGCTAATTACCTGGTCGCCATATTTAGTGTGAGCTATTCGATAATGATAATAAAGTATCTACGTGATGGTACTATAATGATGGGCAGTGCTCTTGGTTGGATTAGCACCCGATGCTATCGTAACTCTGTCGTCGCTGTTTGACTAATAAATAACGTGTCGACGTGTTAGCGTTCACAAAATGGAATTGAAGGTGATTGAATTCGTTCTAAACAGGGCGGAACCCACGTTTCGTGGCACAGAAATGTAAACGCGACTGGATGTATGCATGCCACGTAATCGGTCTCATTCATAAATTTAGTCGAGGATGAGAGTATAAAGGAACGCTGGCAAAATCCACTGGGAACTGAATTTTTTATTTCCCCCCTTTTCATCAACCCTTCCATCGCTGCGCGATTCTAATAATATTCCAGATTAAATGGCATTAGGTTGAATAAGATGGGAATTAGGAACACTGTCGCATTATGCATCCATTTATTATTCGAAGAATTGTCGAGTATTGTAAAGAATTTATTCTATCGGTTTTTTGTTCAAAATTTAATTTTTTTTACTATCTTTAAAAATTAAAATTTTTACTATCTTTAATATTTTTATGTCTCACAAAACTTTTTTTTCTTTGGATGTATAACATTTAATAACTATCGCCTTAAGTTAATACCTTCTCAATAACTTAATAAGTAGCAGCAAATATACAGAGATATCAACTGAATCTACTTAAATTTTTATTCGAGACACAGCTGACATCAATCTTGCACATTTCCATACATACAATACACTTCCCCTCAAACGGATCGGTTTCACGGTTTTCTGCATACCAAGTAGCTTCACAATTCCAGACAGATGGAACAGATGACCAGTTTCTCAATATTACATCGAAATATATTTATATAAATTTCCGTTATACACTACATTCGATACCTACTTTGCAAGTCGTTTCGAATTAGATTCTTATTCTTTACTTTATTATTCAACAGACAGTTCAAATCACCGTCATATTATACCTATGAAGAGCAAAAAATCATTTGCATACATGTATGTTTTTTAATGGGATCTTTTAAATCAGATCGACATACTCGATCATTTGATACCAGTTCGCTTTATTGACAGTTCTTTCGATACGTATCAAGCGAGTTAATTAAGATATACGTATCAAAAAAAAGAACGTTTGGAAATATTTTAGATAATCACTGTAATCCAAAAATATAATATTTCTTACAGATTCTAGAAGCTCGAGAATTACCAGTGAAGGATGTGACAGGTAGCAGCGATCCTTATGTTAAAGTGTATCTTTTACCAGACCGAAAGAAGAAGTATCAAACGAAAGTGCATCGAAAGAATCTAAATCCCGTATTCAACGAAACATTTATATTCAGGTTAGCGCACGCGATTGAACGAATTTTTAAATAATTGTGTTAAAAGAAAAATTCCTCGACCATCTGTAGTTTTATAAATTATCATCTTACATATGGACCTTTTATGATACCAATACAATTATCTGCCACCAGTGTATCGTACGAAGAACTGAGGGAGCAGTATCTTCAGTTTTCCGTTTACGACTTCGATCGATTTTCCCGGAACGATTTAATCGGGCAAGTGGTGTGGAAGGAGCTGTTGGACTGCACCGACCTCGAACAAGAGATTGAGTATACGATGGACATTCTGTGCGCCATGCAGGTAGCGAATATGTCATTGAAGCGTGTTTTTTTATCATTTGATTTTATTGAAATATTTTCACCGCGTGTTTCAGTATTAGAGCGCCTTTTAAAATTTCATAGTTTCACTTAGAGTACGATAACATTTCTATAAAGAGAAGAAGAAATGGATATGAATCTAAATTAAATGAAAATAGAACTCACACTCTTTGCTTTAGTAGCTAAAAATTTATTTAAAGAAAAAGAAATATACACGAGAAGTAGAAGATAGCAGAATAATATCTGTCTTAGTTGCGGCAAAAAATTCACAGAGTCTATACTTTGACCTCGACTTTGGACATCACCTTAGCCTCCTGTACTTTAGAAACTGAACCGGTTTTTGCACGTTCCTTTAGGACAAAGTGGACTTGGGAAAATTGATGCTGTCGCTCTGCTACCTACCGACTGCTGGCCGGCTAACAGTGACTGTAATTAAAGCGAGAAACTTGAAAGCTATGGATATAACAGGATCGTCAGGTAATTTGCTTGGAACTGTTCCCTCGCGATCATCGATAAGCGGCAAAATGCGTGACGTGAAATTTTTTGCGTTGATAAGTGCGACTACGTTATATATTAAATTGTTTATTTTAGGCAATAAACCGCAATTTTTATCCTTACATGATTTAGTATGTAATGTGATTTGTCTTTCTAAAAATAATTTCATACCCTTGGGTTATATAAATAGAATTATAGCATATTGTATATACATATGATACAAAATTACATTTAATATAAGAGGAAATTATGAGCAACATGAGAATACAAGATTCATATAATGTTCAAAAATACATGCATTTTCGTCGCGATGGAAAATGTCATAAAATTAAACATTTCAGTTATTTTGAATTGTTAATATGTGCTCCGACAAACGTTTCAGGAGAATGTTCATTAATCCGAATGAGAAATTTACGTTATACTCTCTCATTAGAGAAAAGTAACACTTCCACTATTTTGCAAACAATTCGAACGAAAGAATTACAAAGAATATTGTCGTTTGTTTAATAAGTTGAACTTTTATCATAAACCAACAGTGACTCATGTAAAATAGAAGACCACACACGCTCTCAACTTGATGTTCCTCTATCATAAAGTTCGCTATAATACATCACTTAGTATATTCTCCTAAAAACTGCACTTCATGTCTTAACCAGCACCATTCTCGCGTCCCATGCCACTATAAAAAAAAAAAAAAGAAAAAACAAAAACGCACAGAAAATCAATATTCCAACAACCATTCTCTCTCTATTGCTGCAATAACATGCTGAAAATACCTAACGTGCTACATTTTCAGACCCATACGTGAAGGTGTACCTGCTGTGCCAGGACAGACGAATTAAAAAGAAGAAGACCTCTGTGAAGAAGAACACGTTGTTCCCCGTGTACAACGAGATTCTGGTGTTCGATGTGCCGGCGGAGAACATCGAGGACGTCAGTCTCATAGTAAAAGTAATCGATTACGACAGGTAAGCGGTACTGAAAAGCGTTTTTCGTGAAACGCAGTTTCGATCGCAGATCAATCAATGATCGGCCACGGCCTAATTTTCTTTGTAGAATCGGTTCGAACGAATTAATGGGCTGCACAGCGATTGGTGCTGATTTCATTGGTATTGGACGCGAACAATGGCTAAAAATGCTGGAGAACCCAAGGAAACCGGTGACGCAATGGTATCCACTGATGGAAACGGTTCCTGGCCATATTCCAGCCGTGAGTTCGGAACCTCTTCCAGTGAGTCTGAGCTGCTTGAACAGCAGGTAAGTGAATGAATAGCTGTTTGAACTTGTCAAAGTAATTTTAATTGGGGGTTGGCTAACATGTTTCGTTTTAAGTAGAAATGAAGACTCTTTGTATATTTGATATTTCAAAATGGGATCAAATTAAGATATTTAACTAGGAAAGAAGTTCCATACTAGTGATGAGATTTTGGCATTTTGATTCTTCTTTCATTGTTTTTTTTTTTTTTTTTTTTTTTCTTTAAATAGTAAAATTGAAAAAATACTTTGACTGAGAAAGTCTTTAAAGACGATTTTCAAGATTTGGAGAACAAATTTGAGTCATGTAATGAAAAGAATATTACACGAAGGGGAGGGAGTTTTTCAGCTACATTGTACAAAGAAATGTGTACAATTTTATGACAAATGAGCTGAAAGAATTAAGTCCCAACATGGTAGGATCATCATCGAAAGTATCTGTTCTGAAAGTCCGCTGCATGTTGGAAGAAAAATTGAAATATCACGTTACAGAAATGTTTTTTTCTTGTTTGCTTATATAATATATACATAAATAAAATAAAAATAAAACAGAATTTTTTAATACAAAACAGAAAAAGAAAAAACAATATGTTTCAAAATGATATAGTCACTTTATAATATTTCTAATAGTTTGTTAATTGTTTCAATGTTAATAGATTATTCTGAAATATGTTTCGATAATCTTTAGCTTTGATATTACTAGAAATAAGATCTACACTGCAAAATGCATTCCACGTCGTCACACTTCCACTACCTTGTTATCGTTTTGGAAATGTTCTTTCTCCTTTGTGAATATTATGACAATAGTGTCTTCAGACATCTGGACCGTCTAAATTGAATTTCTTTTTGTTACTCCAGATGACATTTTCCCATTTGCTTATCCAAGCCATATGTATAATGTGGTGCAGTTCAACCGTTTTGTTTTATTCGTTTGCGTTAGAGGTGGCTGTGTTTTCATACGCTTACATTCAATTTGTCCTTGACCCGATGTGGTAACATCTGCGTACTGTTGATTTTACAGCTTCAATTCCTGGGCACTTGTTGAACACTTATTGTGGAATTGCTCATTTCTCTTAGAATTCTCCTTTTTTGATAAGTTGTTAATGTACATATGCATCACCTGGGTTAATTACCATATGCATCGTCAAATTTTAAAAAATCCGAAATTATATGCCGCGAACGTTTCATCCTTCTTGCAATTTCCCTTAATAAAACGATTATTTCTGAACATTTCGATAATCTGATCTTTTGCAAGTTCTGTTAATGCGTGTCCTCTTGCAATTTTGTTAGTTGAATACATTCCGTTGTTAACAACATGCCTAATGAAGCAAATAGTGTACCACGTTACATTATGCAGAACAACAACGTAACATTATACAGAACAACAACGTAACATATGTCTAAGCACAATCGGGTTGCTAATGCAAAATGGATTGCCAATGCAAGGGTGTGGTATTAAGAAAACATTTAATCAACTCGATACTATAATTTTGTTTAACATATAGAGTATCGTACAATGAGAAGTGTCATTTACTAGGATGATTCTATCATTTTGGGACAAACCTTACATTACAAGATTAAAGATTAAGCAATCTCAACTGACTTTGATTGAAAGATTGAGCGAGTAAGAGCGGACGTTCGTAGAAATGAAACTTCGATATGGAATAGCGTGAATCTTTTGCAGATGAAAACAGCACGGCTGGAATAAGTATCGCGGGAAGTCGCAGTTCTTGTCGGACGTCGGCTTGGGCGTTGTTTCCTTCTGTCGTCATTTAATGCACACCGCTTGACTGACTTAAGTACAATTCCTATCTTAAAGAAGAAGGGCTCGAGAAAGAAACACGAAAGAAACAAACCAAACCAAAAATTAAAAAAAAGCAAAAATGTGAAAAAAATCAGAAAAAAGACATAACACACTCTGTGCTTTTTGGAATATAATTAAACGTAGCGAGCGTGAAATAGTAAACGAACAGTAGATCGTAGTAGAATGTTTGTAAAAGTGTAATATGATAGCGGAGTTGATGGATGGCCAGGTTGCTCAAACTATCTTTGCACAAAAAGTAACGAAAAAATATACATATATATATAAGTATAAAAAAAAACAATATTAAGAAAGCGAGAAAGAGAGCAAGATAGAAATAAAAGATAGAATAGTTTATTTTTTGAGAACGAATCCAGGCTGGTCCTGCATTCAAGCGTACACACGAATACGAAATATAGTTTATCAACTATACCACGAGCATATATATTTTATCATCAAGAGAAAAGAGATTCATTGACCCAATAGATGGTTGAGAATAGAGCAAAATTTTATGATGATACAAAACAACGGAACGCGCGAACTGTTCGCTGCTCGATACTTTCACAAAGTATTCTTTCCCTTTCTTTTCCGATCGAACAATACGACCAAGATACTAGGATAACAATTGGGATCCCTATAGACGCGTGAAATTTCTACAGACGATATTGGAAAATAATTTTCTGGCGGAATATAAAGAATAGTAGAATTGTGAATAGAGAAAATAAGCTTTGCTATATACACAGCACTTCGAAATAATCGGTACGAACAAAAGAATCAGTGCGGAGAACGATCGGTCGAACGCACAGATTTTACTCGAAATTGTTTCACAATCACCTGTAATGCTCGTCGGCGATTTAAAATTTATTTGTATAGCATTATCTTTGCTTCCTTAATCGTACCTGAATTGTAAATCTTTTTTCATTTGGATGTTAGTATCCTTTGCTGTTCAAAAATAATTGTTACAAATAATTTGTATTTTACGAAACAGAAATATTCTGCTATAAGCTCCGATTCAGTCGGATCATTTATCTCTGCATGCCTATGTAACGAGCATCGTAAATATTTAAACTCGCTGAGATCTACAAATACGATGTCAACAACGCATAAAGTTTGTTAGTTATACGATGTGAAACGTATATGGTTGCATATTACTTATGTACGTGACACTGTTGCACAGCAATTATGCTGCACTCGTTGACTTGCGATATAATATACGAAATAAACAACACGATACATACAATAGTCGCTTCAGATAGTGATCTTCGTGAAATCCACCGGATGGATCCTATCGTATAATCAAAGCACCTCTTTCGTGCTTCCGAAGTTAACTCTTTCTGTCGATTAATCTATGCATGACGCCACGAGGAAATGTTCTAAGGACAATAACCGATTTAACCAGATAAATCCTGTAGACTTCGAATAGAGCAATATTTCCTAAACGTAAACGTATCTGTGAACGTTACTAATCGTTGTTCTATGTGAATCGTGCGATACGAACACAACGGGAAGCAACCAAACGAAGAGCAGGATAATATAGATGAAAAAACAAGATAAAAATAGATGTAGCGAAAGCGACGTTTACTAATTCACGCTCCTACGCCAATTTCGCGCAAATGTTCTTATTTAAGGCGATATGTGTTTCGGTATGAAGCTCGTCGATGGGCACTGTTTGTGATAACGCGCCCGGAGGTACGTGCATTCATATGAAACGAACAAATAAACACACATACAGAAACGTGCGAGTACAGTCCTTTCAAGGAAAGTGTGTAATGTAATGACAATGATATCATTACGTTTAAGAGTTTGAATCGGTGAAGGCCGTTGTAGATAATTTCTATTATGGCGCCTGTCTACCTCAGCTATCCTTTTCTCGGAAAAGGAAGGAAGGAGAGGATTTCTTGGGAATCTTATAGATTTAGGAGATTTAGAAGGTAAGAGTTCTTAATGGTAATTCAGGAAATACAAAATTGTGGAGAAGTCGTGAAATCGGCGATAGTAGCGCTAGTATGAGAGAAAGAGAGAGAGAGAGAAATAGAGTGGTTCTAAGTTAATAAAGAGAAGTTAAAGGAGCGTCTCGTAGAGGCATGGAGAATTTATTTAGGGACATTTATTGAACTTTATTCTAATACGTGTGTATCTACTCGATAACGTTGCATGCACGTGCGAAGGGCTGCGTCGTAAAGAAATGAATCAACGCGAACGATGCGGAGCGTGTATATCACACGTATACAAGCGACATTATGATGTATCGTAAGAAATATGTATAACAGATATAATAATCAAGTATAAAGTTGAAGAACACGGGGTGTACGAGAGGAGCGCGCGTAAAATGGTACCAATTGTTACGCGTCTAATGATACCTCGATCGACCGCGATGGCTTGTATTTTATGTCGGTTAACGATCGATCAGCCATGAAAAGTATAGAAGCTGCATTCCTGCATGTACATGGGCGTCTTTGGAAGACATACGGATGAGGAGGATCGTCGAGAAGCGAGCAATCGATGTATACGTAAGACAGAATAATTGCCTGCTTAATTATTAAGGTATGAGATTTCGTTTGTAAAGACACTCTGTGTTCCATGTAGTTGAAAGTATATCTAATCTGTATCGAAACATAGATTACTGTGCAAGAGATACTATAGAATGATAGTTTTTGAACTAATTGCAAGAGAAAATGGTGATAACATAAGTACAGTAGAGACACGATAAAAATGTGCCAAGCTGCAAAATAGTGTAGTATCGTAGAAAGTAGCGCAGAACGTCATAAGCTTTTAGTGGTTAATCCTCGGAGCATATACACGCATATATACGTATATTTGTATAATCGTTGTACTAATACGCGTATCCAGTCAATTTGATAGTTTGGCTGCCGGTGAGTTTTTCGAGATCGTCCTTTGAGATTCCAGCGACGCCCATCGTTGTTTACACGGCAGACAAAATTAACATAACTATTATATTCTTTCGTACGAATTACAAGCATTGTACTACAGACTGAACTTACCCGAACAATTTCATACGGTGAACGTAATTACCGCGATGCCTGCATCGTTTTGCAATTGGAGTAGCCGTTCAAACGTACTGAGACTGAAGAACGTTCTTTTCTATGTGTATGCAAGGAATAGATACATGATAGAATAGATCTGTAATACCGTAATACTGTAGCTAAGGTCACGAGTATTCACCAGTGAAGGTTACTGAAGGATAAGTGTTACTAGATATAAGTGCTACTAGCAGAAAAGTAGTCACAGAAAACGTGTTCTTATAGACATGGGGAACTATGAAGAGGAATATAATATTACAAAAAAAAAAAAAAAGAAAAAAAAAATAAAAAGGAACCGAGCTACAGCAACAAATACCATTAAAATTTACGATCAGTGCTGTCTAATGCATGTAGCATCTTTCATATGGCTTTGCTATACTGCAGTATATCCCTAATTGCTTTGCAGTAGGATTTCAACCTCGCCGGTATTTTCCAATCCCGTGTCCCCTTCCGTATTTTCCTCTTCAATATTTTCTTATTCATTTTCTACTTATAATTTCTTTAACAATAGCCAACTATATTTCATGTTCTCCTATTAATGAGTAAAATTAGTGTCCTGGTTTCTCAAATAAAATCCAATCAAAGGATTGGGGCAGTATTAATTTTAAGTCGAGAAATATCCTTTCAGCAGCCGATGCTGGTAGCTATTATTATAACTTTGAATACGACAATTAGTTAAAAAATAGCGACGCTCGATGTAAGTAAAGTCGTTGACCTGCCTGATACTCATCGTCAGTGTATGAATTCTTTTCAATCTGGCATTTTTCTATTCGTTCCTGTATACTATTATTATGCGTCAATGTTCGAGTTAGCGGGTTACTTTTTTTGTACCGTAATCGGATTTTTCGAGTAACGTCGAACGATACGATGTCGTTTCACTTCGCATCGTTCCATTGGATTTGTCAAACCGATGAAATATCGATCGTGGATGATCGATATGTGTGGGACGCGCATGCATATCATATCACGAAACGAACGAACGGGCTGACGAGTATTTACATATTTCACTGGACAAGTGATCTTCGAATGGAGAGAGTAACCCGGTACCGCTGGTAACATGTACCTATTTTCTAACGAGTGTGTATAATCTATATTATATATCCGGGCACGCCAGTGTCCTCTTGTGATTGTGAATGAAATAAATAAATCGGTACCATATAGAATTATGTTTCTTGAAAACCTATTCCAATGATTTTTTGTCGATTCTTTTTAAATTAAAATAAATACCTTAAAATCTTATTCATGGTCATCGAAGTCATGTCAATGGCATTGAAGGCTGCTTCAAGGTTAGTAAGTATCCATCAATCAATGTAAATTTTAATCATTAGCGTATCTAGTACAACAGTGAAAGTGAAAGTAAATGAAAAACCATCTGCAACATCAAATGTACTTTTCATTTATTTGACTACTTATCTTTACAGATTAGTCTACCTTATGCTAAGATACAACTTTCCCATTATGTTACCTCTAATCGAAACGTTACGATAATACTAAGTATAAAATAAGCAATAGAGCTTATATTGGTATGTAGCAATGACTTAAGTACCTCTACTTAATAGTACTCTGTTAAAAGTGCCGGGAATTAACCTGCGTCGCCCGTGTTCGACGAGACTGACCGACGTATGATGTCGCAGTTACAATTTTGGCTTTCGATCGGAAATCATATTTAGACAAGCATCGAGGTTCCATTTAAAACTGTAATTAATTTTGCAGTCATTTATTCGTCGATCGAACATCGATCCATCTTTGTTGCTTTTATTATTATTATTATTATTTTAATATTTTTTTTTTTTTTTGTTTCATTTTATGGCGTTCTACGTATCATCTACATCGCGTCGTAAGTTGTGAAAAAGTTAGGCCATATTATTATCTTTCTTCGTATCTCGATTATTTTTCTTTTTTGCATTTCTTTTCTCTACCGCCCCCCCCCCCGCGCCGTAATTTTTCCCTTTATCCTTTTTACCTCACTTCACCCCCAATTTGCTAATCGAACATTCTCATAGCGAATCGAATATTAAGATTCTAAATGCTGGCTTGAAATTACGATTAACAATGGACATGGCGTAACGTGGTGGTGAAATATACATTATGCATACATAGAAAACAATATGCCGCGGAACGATGTTCAGTCTTTGAAGAAATGTAACTGCAGTGATTAAATTGGTTTATTTGTGTTGTGAACCGGATGGGCTTAAGCTTAATCCAGAGCGGATGGCTCGTGTAGCATTACAAATGCTGTACAATTATTTAAATCGTATCGCTTACCATAAGAAACGGACTCACGATTATAAAACACTACTTGACGCAGATGAACTCGATGATCACGTTTAAACAATCGCAGTTCTACATGATTTCGCTATATGTCCTTATTATTCTCTGTGTGTATGTGTTTCTTCTTCATCATCGTATTTTTCTCTGTTTGCATTATTATTAGTTTTAGTTTTCTCTCTACAATCTCGCATATATTGACTTTTATCGATTGATTGGAAAATTATTTCGGGTTTGAGAAGAAGCTCGTGACGACGGGACAATTTTTTTCCTTTCACGAAACAATCGCCAAGGATTTTGAATCCAAATTGCACGGATACACGTTTCGACCTTCCTCGCTATCGAATCGATTCCACGTCGTCGTCACGATTTTCTTCAACCGTGGCGCAGTTAAATACTGAAGAGGTTACGATTCTAACGACTAAGCGTCCGAGTAAGTGTTATCCCGCGACATTTATGCGCTTGTCCCTCTCATCCGCCCGTGATTACGCTTAGAACGTTTGATTAAATCCGTACGTAAGTACTTCTACGGGCAGTTCCGTATGTAAACGAACCGTTTAATCTTCTTGTCTATTTATTTTTTTCCGCCTATTTCTTCCTTTACATTTTCCTCTTCTTTTTTTGTGTTCTTACCTTTTTGCGTAATTTTTCTCCTAACATCTTACACATGGTTCGCAATTACCTCGCACTTTCTTGATAATTCACGGTAAATAACGGAAACATCGTCTTTTCTTGGCTCGATATGGAAACCATCGGACGAACCCTAACTCGTTCTCGAATTGTACAAATTTCTGTTTCCTTTTTTTATTTCACCTTCTTCGTGTTCGTTTTTTCTTTTGTATCGTTCGCGTCTACCGATTCAATTATTATAATATTTCTTAATAAGTACACATGTCAAAATGCATTCACAAACGCGTGTGATGTCAAGAATACTAATCAATTATACCTCGTAATCATAGTAATGATAATTAATAATAACCATATGAATTAATAATGAGAATAAAGTATAGTTGTAATAATAATTATATAGGCAAACCTTTGTTGTAGCGTTGTACTTAGCGTTATTTAAAATAGTAGCGTTACTCTTACGTGTACCGAAGTTCGAGTACGGACAGAAAATTGATTTTTTTTTGTTAACTTCCTTTATATATATTTTTTAATATATATATATATAATATTATTTATATATATATATATATATATATAGCAATATGGAGGGAATTTACTAACAACTTGCTCGAAAAGTGTAGCATTCTCACACACCTATAAACAAATATAAAAAGTCCTCTTTTTAAAATCTTTTTGTCCTTTTTTTGTTTTGTTTTTTCATTCGTTCTCTCATATCATTTTGTTTTCCTTATCCTCCTTCCTTAAGTTCTTGCTTTCGTTCATCACGGTACATTCTCACTGATTACGCTGCTTCGCACTTGTTAAGTGTTTATTTTTGTGCAGACGTGTTAATTTCTCACAAATCTTTCAAATTTGCAAAGTTCGAAAGAACTTGTTCAAATGTCCTTTTTCTCGACCTTCGAAAAGATTTAAATTCGACCGAAAAACATTATGTGAGAAGCAGAGAATACAGCCAGAATGACACGTATGTTTCTTCTCTTCTGTTTTCTTTTCCTCTCTTTTTTTACCCCCTTTCATATTTCCCTTTGCCCATTCCTAATTCCATTGTAGCGAAAATAAGGTGTCGATAATACGCGGACTGTACATTAAGTACAATGTGTGAACAGTTGCACGCGTGACAAGCTATCATCACGCGTACGCGAGAAATTAACATTATCCAAAGCACCAGACACGATTCCCTTTCTCGCACACATGCACACACACGCATACAGCAAACGTGCGCATTTATTCCTCTTTTTTCTTTCATTTCTCCTTTTTCTCCCTCCGTCTGGCTAGCAAGATTTCTCATACACATTCTCTCTCTCTCTCTCTCTCTCTCCACGCGAACAAAACAACACGAACAATCATGCAATAAGCACGCCCATAACGAGTAGTAGCGATAATACCATTGTTTAACACGTTGCTGCACACGTAACATTGTCCTATGCGTGTATAAATTGTACGATTAACGAGACCGGTAGCGAACCGGGTGCACGATACAAGAACCGACACTAAAAACTTTTATGATAAATCGTTATTACAACTTTACATCGTGACATCTTCTTTTTTTTTTTCTTTGTTTGTTTGTTTCGCAAGCTCAAGAGTGATTGATCGCTAAAACGACGGCACCATGCACTTACTTTAGATCTACCATGTAGACTGTACTGTAATATGATTATTTTTTTTTTTTTTTTTTTTTTTTTTTAAGTGTATCGACATCTAAGAAATTCGGGATCCATCGGTAATTCGCCACGTTTCTGGTCGCGAGTCTTGACTAGATGCATCCTGAGACGTTTACATCTTATATCGTAATTCAGGACAATTTTTCTATTTTAAGAATACATTCTCGTAATCCATTGTGATTGATTTGTCTTTCTTTAATATTAAGTACTTTCCGCGGTTAATCGCACAGAATCGTGTTGAAATTAAGTCTCTATCCTATCGAACGCCACTGTGTAGACTCGCGAGATATCACGTCGCGACAATTACCGACGTGGCCACAAAACTCACGTTCCGGATTATCCTCACTTACGCCACCTTTCCTTTCACGCCAACCTCTTTTCGCGCCCTCACACACTTTGTCCACCATTTCTTCGCCACTCTTGCCTCTGACTTTTCATTCCTTCGTTTACGAATACCGTCCGATTTAAATATCACGTCACTGATCGTTACCGAAGAGAAACACATTCGGATCTACCGAGATGACTAACAAGCGTGCGTGTAAAAAGAAGAATCATTGATCCGTTGGATAAAAGCGATTCGCTAGCATACTACATCATAGAAAGTGAATGACATTTTATGCCGATCGAATATCAATCGTAAACAATAAAAGCTGTGCACACACGCGTTTCCTTTAATTCAGTGATGAACACCAATTTTTATGCAAGAAAGAGTGACTAGCATTCGTGATACAGCGAAACGACGAGTAGACGAGAGTCGCATGGATCATTCGCGATATTGTTATTTCTCGAAAAATTCGTTCTACATTTTCCTTCTACTTCTTCGATGATCCATCCAATTTGATCGACCTTTACATTTACACATTTATCTCTGTTTCTTTCGTTCTTTGATCTTGCGATTGTTCACGAGGTGCAATCCTAGCCTTTTTCTGTCCCATTCGAATCGTCATACGGGCGACACGCTCACACACGAACGACGTCGATCTCTAGCAATGACTATAGGATCGACGTCAACGAATTCGGGTAAATCCACGTGATTCAGACTCGCTCGTTTTAAAGCCTATTAATAATTCTTCGTCTCTGCTGATTAATTATACATCGCGTGCGAAAATACCAAGAAATATCCTCGCAAAAAGTTAAGCTGGACGGCTTTGATAAAAAATTAGGATCTCTTTCGAAGGACGTGAATATTGGGGAATAGGAAGTGTTTGCGGGATGATAGTGATGATTACGGTGAATAGTATTATATTGTGTGTGTGTGTGTATGTATGTGCTTGTGTGTATGAATGGGTATTCCTCGAGATTTGGGGCAACCCAGTGCACGGCCCTGCGAAAAAAGCGTTGATCGTCCCTGCGAAAGTGCCTTTTTGTGCAAACGTGTAAAGATTTGAAGATGTTTATTTTGTGAAGGGATCTCTATAGGTGGGATTGTGTTTTGAGTACACGTGTACGTGTGTCGTTTACGGTCCTATGTCTCGTAAAACTGAACTCACTAAGTGCTTAGCCAAAAAGTGTGTCATTATCACGAGCAGCAATTACGACATCAGCGCAGAAATACAATTCTCTCCCTCATCTGTCGCTCATTCGCTCGACACCTTAACACGAAGTTATCCGTGTACGTATATAATATATAATATATTTTATGTATATTTATACGCCGTAGAGATAATCGTATTTACACGGGACGTTACTCTAGCACTAGACATGTGTCACCGGAGGACCATAACCACGCTCATGTTCCTTTCGTACAAGAAATAGAAACATAACGTGGTTACGGCATGCCACAAAGAGATACTCGCGATTACGTCGTTGCGAGTTTACTGTGCGAGGATCTGATCACGATTACATCATTGCGCCACGCACCCTCGAACGGTGTGAGTCGAGAGAATCGGCCTTCGAGTATTCGCAAGCGTACAGATAAATTTGAATGTATTCGTAATTGACTAGCGTTTCGAGAGAGAGGGAATGATGCGGTTCGTATCTATTTCTCTTTTCTTTGTTGAGTCCTCCTGGATACTTTCTTTCTTTCTCTCTCTCGGTTTTTGCATGGCTAGAAATCTCGAGGCAAGTATCGATACCAATCGAAATCGTAGAATAACGCGTGCTCGAGCCTGGCCAGTTCCCCCGTGCTCGAAATTTCGCTTCACCTTCGTGCACTTACGCATGGTCAATCGGTTCGCACGCGTCATCTCACGGAAGCACTCGAATATTCTTCCATAGAATCGCGAAAAAGCGAATATTATTTTTTTTTTCTTTTGTTTATTGCTAAAACGCTGAATATCATAAGTATACCTGCTGCTCGGCGACTACTGTTCTCTGCGCCCACTACTTGATTGTAATAAACGATTACGAAAGCGTCGTTGCTCGTTGCTCCTATCTGTAAACACTAGAGGATCAGAGTTCGTTCACCATACTCGAAATCGTTTTTTCCTTTTTTTTTCCTTTTTTTTTTTTTTTTTATTTTGAACGATCGAGATAGTCGATGAACGCTTTGTCCAATCCTCGCGTTATTGCACGATGCGGTTTCCTTTTCTTTAAATTCGACACGTTGCGATCGAATCGTAGATCTGTTCGAATCGAATTGCACACACGATCGGATGTTGCGAAACTGACTTTTGAGTGGATGTTACCGTCCCTACTCATACATGACTGAGGGAAATCTGTTGATGTTGTAGAAGGAAGACGAACGACGGATGAACTACGTTCGTGTCTCGTTCGACTTTGCTAGACGTACGCGAAACAGTCTCAGTAGCGTTGCTGGAACTCGTGATGCCATCTATTAAAGTCGATATGGAAGATCACGATCGACCCGTTGGCTAAACCAGCTAGGAGAAACCTAAAACGTTAAATAAATTGCAATTGTGGATTTGCAGTTGTAATAAATTTCTTTCTCTTAACCTATGATAATCGGAAAAGAGATGAAAAAATGTTGAATTATATAAGTGATACGAAATTTAGTTATACTTACTTTTGGTCATGCGAAAGTGCTAGAGAACGTACGCTACTTTCACAAGCTGGGAATGCATAGAGAAGAGCTAAATTGAACGTCCTCCACACCTCTACGATTCGTTTATCACCACCTGTCATTAAGTACTCGCCATCTCTACTGAGGAGCAGACACTGAAAGAATGAAAGTTGTTTGTAACATAATAATTAATTTCTTATCGAGCGTAAAAAATACCGGTACTTGTCTCAGCAGCAACATAATTCTATGACGATAAAAGAAGGAATGAAATACTATCGCGTTGTTGAGACTAATATGAATTACCTGAAGATTATCATTATGAGACTCGTGACGAAGTCGTTTTCCATTTATAGTGAAAGCTGCTATATGTCCACGTTCGTAATTTACGACGATGACACCCTCTCGCGACATTGAAATATTTTCAGGCGAAGAAAATCCATTTGGTGCTTCCAATGATCTTAAAAGATCACCGAAAGTTGTGTGCACAAGAACTGGTCCGTCTGTAAATAGTACACAGTTCATTAAATTCTGTTTTCATTATTGAGACTGTTTTATAAACTTATGTCTTGATTAATACATTCAACCTACAATGAAAACTTCAAACATTGGTTAATTACGTACAATAAGATCCAGAAACGACCAAGCCCAGTTCAGCCGAAATGACAACAGCAGTCACTGGTTGCTCGTGTCCCGTAAGGGTTGCTCTAGGTGCTGGTGCTTCACCCTCACCTACAATCGTCTGCGTTCTGGCATTCCAATGCCACAACAAGACCGTGCAATCGGCACTTCCAGATGCTATGTAGCAATCAGAAGTGATATTGCACTCACTACGTGACAAACATGTAACAACTCCATAGTGACCGAACACTATTTGTACGATTTTTGCTGAAAATAGGAATAATTATGTTAGAGAAGATCTCCTGCTTCCTTTTCTCTAAACTGAGGCATTTCGCTTTGTCCGTATTTCAACAAAAATACATATCCACAAGCCTTATTACCAGTTTCAGTAGAAAACACGCGGAAGCTATTATCCCAGAAACCACAGGCAACCAAGAATCTACTATCCACTGTGGTGACGAAGCAGTTACTCCTTATCTTCAACTTCTGACTGAAATTGTCACCCAAGTGACGACGTAACGTGGGATTCGGACTATTTGCTGCTTGAGCTACGAAATTTATTGTAGGAATTTTTATATTACTCTTTCCACGGAATATTTCTTACTGTTCTTCGTTATACTTACACAGAACAGGATCCATAGACAATGGTTGATTAGCAGCTTGTGCTTGTGGAGTATCTGCGTAACTTGGCGATTGCACAGATGCTATAAATTATTTTGCATGTTAATAAATTTTTAAGGATTTTTAAGGATGATAAAATGAGAAATAAAATTAAAATAAAATACCCGCGTAGTTGGTGTTCCATCTGTTGACAGCAAATTGCTGACCAGTAGTGACTGTGACGACGGATGGTAAAGGTAACTGAGGATACGTGTTAGCCGAAATATGACAGATCGGCGAGTTCGATGGGAATTTGATGGTCATACACACATCGTCTGGGATACTCGAAAACATCATCGGCGACTGCAACACGGTTGGCAACGTCTTGTCAAACATCGCGGTACTCTTCTCGTTCGGAACGATTGAACAGAAAGAAAAGCGTGCATTGTACGCTTCTGTAGGTAGATATATATATAGTGACTCGTTGTTGCATGATTCGAGGGTGGCTTGGTTAGAGATGTAGAAGATGCAATTTAGTATTCTGTTAAGTATGTCAGATGTTGCGTTTTTCTAAATTTTATCATACGTTCGGTGCGGCTTTGAAATAATATAAACCTAGTGTAATTTTTAGCTACGGAATTTCTTTAATATTGATCATACAAAATAAATTATAAGGCTTCTTTAAAATAGCAAGTTAATTTCCAATATTGAAAAAGATCATATCTATGGAAATATTCAGATCATAAAAATTGTTCCTTTTCGTTTAAAATTCGTTAATTGATCGTTTGTTTTAGTAGAACGCATGAGGTTAGTCATGATATAATGAAACGAAGCATATTTAAATCACATTAAAGCACAAATGAAAATTACATTAAAATTTTAGATAGTTCCTTGCATAATAATTTCGTTTTAGAACATAGGTACTTCGAAGGGAAAGAGTATGCTTTGACGCTAAGGAAACTACCTAAAAAAAACCACGAAGGTACCGCATGATAAAATTTAAATGATAGATCTAAACTATCAAACTCTAAACTAACTCAATAAATTTATGAATTCTTCTAGAGATTAGTACTACTATTCTAAAACTAACAGAATACTTTTAAGACTTCACATCCTTATTAGAGCCTATTGATTTGTTAGTCTAGTTCCCAGAGATCCTTTGCTCCTTTTTCTAGACAGATTACCTACGATACATTGCACACTCTTCTTACTGCATAGTTCTACGATGCTAAACAATGATTTGACTATCGAGAAGCATGACGTATTATGAAATGAATATTGTTTACCAAATGCATCGCCGAGCTTCTCGGAGGATGCGGTTCCATTAAAAGTTGCGAGGGTGTTTGACCAAAGTTTCGAATTTGATTTTCTATGGCTTCTCTCATAACTGGATCGGTTATCGTATCTAGATCCACGCTACCTTCGTATGTTAAATAGTAGAAAACGTTCGTTGCTCGAACAGCTTCCGGACCTAAAAGAAAATTCGCGGAAAACATTTTTAAGGAAGGCAAATTTTAGTTTCCAATAAAACATTTATAATTCTAACACGAATTAACTTATACAAATTTCCATTTAAATACAAGTTAATTAGCCACCTATAATTGTTGTCGTCACAGTTTTCACAGAGCAAATATTTGTTTATTCTGAAGAAAATTGAGACCATATTATCTCCTCGTGACTCAACACTAAATAAATCTGATGACCGCTTGAAAATACATCTTTCGTGTTCCCGAACCATTAAATTTAATTTTACCACCAAATTCTCGCGTTGCATATCTTTCAAGCCGCTACCGATTGCTCGTGGCCGGTATATCCGGTTGCCTGTACTCTCGTGCAACCAACTGTAAACGTGTTGCGTATTAGGGGTGGCGCGCATTGTCGCGGCCGGCACACGTGCCTAATTGGTTGGGACAAGACCGGGAGGAAGCTAACTAAAAACTAATTCCTTCCATACGCGCGGCGAGCGCCGGCACCCGCTGCCTCCTTGGCGTCAACATCTTCGGGGAAGCGCCGGATATAGAGGCGCCACCGGCAATTACCACCGGTGGAAATCTAATTTGACTCGACCACGCGTGTCCCAACACCCGGTCTAGCCTACTACTCGCACCATTGTACAGATATCGCGTCGATTCCTTCGAAAAATTTACGTGGAAAAATTAATGAGATTTCGTAAGACTTTCTATGGATTCGAATTATCTTTCTTCTTTTCCAATTACTTTGATTTTATAGCTCTTTTCTGATTTGAAGTATTTGTATTTACAGCAAAGTGGATATTGAGGAATATTTTTTGTAAAATTTTACGTTTTGTTGTCTATATTTTCTTTTACATAATTCTTTTAAGAAGGGTAATCAGATTAACATTGTAATATCGATTGGTCTCACCTTTCTGCTTGTAGCCAAATATTAAATCAATCCACTGGTGTAATTGACAGGACACGAATTCTGACTCTAGAGCCTGCAGCAATTAAAGTAATAAAATATAGTTTGCCCGATACGTTTTAAAATATATGCATTTCAATTGAATAGAATTTCTTGAACGTACCATTCGATTGATTCGTATAAATTCTTCCGGGGACGATGCCCACGGAGGTAATTCAACGTCGCCAACTACACTACCATCTTCTTGCCTACCTAAGCGATAGCGATTGCTGTTCACCAACATTTCCGGTAAGAAGAAGAATTCCGGAATTAATTCCTGTTAACGAATAATTTATTGTAATAGACAATAGACTATAAAAATGCATGAATTTACTCCATTTTGTAAAGATATAACTAACGAGCGACTTTAAAAAATGAAACATGGAACAAACCTTGACATCCGAAGTGTCGCGTTGGCAATTCTTCCAAGATAGAGCGATCGAGGAGAACAGCCGATTCGGATGATCGAATTTGCCACCTTGTAGAGCCAAGAACATCGTTGTCATGGGCTCCTGAAATACCAAGTTTTATCGTGATAAATAATTGGACATCCAAATTCTTCGTACGTCCAAAATTGAAATTCTTTTGGCATTCGATAATTGATTGAAGTCGCATGATTTTTTCTTCCTTCTGATATTGTGCGTTAATTTTGATCATTTTATCGGAACAACGTCACTTTTTAAAATCCTCCATCGTCTAATGAATAAGCATCGAATTTTCTAAAAGTTTTAGAGCCACGTATTCTCCCACGACCACTAGCAAAAAGTCCTTAAACCATCATGCGGGAAGACCACTGAAACGCTACTTTGTTATATGGTTTCGCGCTTAAAGTCCTATCCGTCGTTCATTTCACTGACAGGCTGATGAATGTTAACAGAGGACCCCCTGTGATCGGTGAGAGTTTCACGCGTAGGCGTCGAAGATACAGCCGTGATTTACAGCCCTGTCGGCGAACGAGATTTTCGACAAGATGTGCCTGGAACGTTTACAATGATCCAAGAAACGAGCAGTTTGAGACTGGAACTATCTCGCCGCACCACAGGTCGATCGCGACCAGGGCGTCGAGGGTGCTCATGGAAACGGGCCCAAAGAGACAAGAAGCGGTGCAGTTATAAAGCAATAAATTGTTTACGATGCAGTATATCCTTACAAGGAACACCAGGGCGTCTCGCCAGTGAAACAACAGTAAAACCGCTTATTGACGATTTGTATGTAAATGCGTGGAAATTATGCTTGCTCGTTCGAGCTTCACCATTTACATGAGATTCAATCGCTATCGAACGTGTCGCGCGCGTGTATGCGCAATAACTATCATTGAACGTGCAATGGATTATACTAGAAGCAGCGATAAACCGAGTCATGAACGTAAATGCTATTTTTTTCTTGTCTTCATTTTCTCACCACTTACTCGGCACGCTAATAATCATGAAATTAATGTATCTAATCGATGAAGTAATAAAAATTATAGCGATAAGCGGTGAGAGGTGTACTTTTACGCGTATCCTTGAAATGGAAGAAGAGGGAGAATCCGAGGAAATGCAGCAGAAAAGAAATGCACATATTTAACGGGAAGGCGAGCTTCGTTGCCTCTAGAGCGTTCCGACGCCTCCAAATTAGTGTGTAGATACATACTACTGAATGTGACAAAATTTATGGCTCGAGGTGGACAGGTTTCTAAAATAGTCAGCTGGAAAATCGACGATTTCGTCCAGATATTCCGCGTTGCTTTAGAAGCATTCGTTGATAAATTGGGAATACATTGCGTAAGATTGAACTCTATTTACAAAATATTGAATTAAGGAAGCATTTTATTTAGACGAGTGGTAAACTCATGATAAATAGAATTTTCTTAGTCGTATTAAAAATAGGTATTAAACACTTACCACACGTATCATCCAGTTCAAAACAAAAGCAGCTGTGGAGTAATGTGTGCCATAGTGGAACGGCGGTATACTGTCATGCTCCCAACTTTGAAAGCGTTCCTCGAAGTAAGCCCTTCTACTTGGGTTTAACGCTCCGATTGGCTGAACAGATATAGCAAAATTTAAGCATCACACGAAGTATCATTTATATACGTAATATATACGTATTTTATACCTTTGATAAATCACGATAGTTGCTAGGCAGACTGAGATCGAGTTCTTTCGTCTCGTAATTAGTCAACACCCAAGGGAACACAGGATACTGGTTCAGATCGTTGTAAGTTCGACCTAAAATATAACTTACACTTAATCTATCGCCATAAGATTTCACACGCGATTCGTTTATTTCTATAAAAATTATTAAATATATATTTCTGTTCATTCGTTTAATTAGATGGCTTAACATTTAAAATATTTCTTCCTTTAGCCTATCACAATATCTAATGAAAAGCTATAAAAAACTCGAAGGTCGGAGGAATGACTTAAATATCATTTACGATGTATCTATGTATGGAACTCGTCCCATATACCAAAAATTCTCGTTTAAACGAGGCCAAAAATAAATAAGCTATCATTGGTGTATTCCTTTTAATGCCTTATAATCACCGGCCTAATTTTTTGTTGCGCTCAGCCGCGGTCACTCTTCTTTCGTGCGCCACCCTCGCACTAGAACGAATGACAAAAAGAGGAAGAGAGAGAGAATGGATGCATACTCGCAGGCCCTCTAATTCTATTTTTACGAAATGCATGCCACAGTTCCGTAGGGTGCGAGGTGCTCCGTTTAGTAAGCGCATAACTCAGAGCGTGACGGCTAATCGTTCCTGAAATTGTCACTTCTGGAGGTCTCACTCTTCCACCCCCGGAATCCCATTCCAAGATGCATTAGTGACGGCAGCGCGGCTGCAAGAGAACCTGACTTCGTCTAATCTCCTCCCCTGTTGCTAATTAAAACCCGTCAGCAAGTTTGTCAGGCGAAGCCTATCCTCCTACCCTCTTAGACCTTCGCGTCGGATCGTTTACGCGAGCGTTTAATTCGTACTTCTTATTTCGTTCTGCTTGATCTTGCCGATCCGTCGACAGCTCTTGAGCAGAGTATGTCTTTTTCAACGAATAGCGAGACATTCTTTTTATTATTTTCCTTTGTTTCTCAACTCTTTTTTTATCATTTGATGTATGCGTGTTTATGTCAAAGTGAAATCATAGTCAGATAGATAACAATATGGTGTTAATGACGGAATGAAAACACAGGGAATAATTTATAGGGGATACGAGGACGAAAATTACAAACTTTCGCGAATCTTCAACATGCCGATTCGGGTTCGAGATACATCTAATTCTAACGTTATTAGCGAATTTTGCTATCTCAATTATTCTCTTTCCCATTTTTCTAATCGAAGAATACTATATTTTTTCAATGAACATCGACCAAAGGAAACCTAATTCCAATATATTAAAGGAAAAGTTACTATCTATAAGTAATAATCACGAAATCTCTGAAGAATCCGCTGATTCTTCTCTAAGAACTCCATGAAGTACTCAATTCGGCTTGGAACAAAAGCAACAGGAGAGAAGCGAAAAGAGAGGAAAGGAAAGACTCGGCGGCAAGAGTCGGCAAGTGTGTGCACAAGACCCGACCACAATGCATCGTAAATCGTGACGCTGCACGACCGCCGGTCGGACGTAAATAATAGTAAGGCCGCGTTATGCATCAAAGTGATTATTAATGGTAGCGTCGCGGTGAGTGAGCGCTCTCAGAACGCTTCCCGACACTGGAATGTCCGCGACACGCGCGTTCCCTCTCGCCTTCGCCTCCCTTTGCCCTTTACTTTTTACCTAACTCCACCTCCACCACCCTCGTCCCTCGCAGAACAACGTTATAATAAGTGCTAGCCGCGACGAGAGGCTCGTTTTTAACTCGCCACTTGCCGAGATTTAAAGGGACACAGGTCTACGTAGAAAAATTGGCAGGAAGTCCTGCGAAATGGTTTCAACTCGACGACTGTTCGCCTCGTTACGCTGCTTGTCTCTCATTTGCTTGGAGAATATTTTTTGAGAAACTATTTAAAGCGATTGTTAATTAAATATTGATGTCGTATTTTTTGCAAGCAAGAAAGTTGATGTTGGTCTTTAACGTTGTGACTATCGGTGACAGTGTTTTGGTTTCGATCAAATTAAATTAAATAAATTATCGATCAAACATCCTCGTGTATCTGCTTTTCTAAGTCCGATAACGTACTGTTATTAAGAACACACAATTACTTGTAGTCCGATCACAATGACTATAATACTAGATATATTGAGATCATTCAAAGAAAAGTTTTTCACTTAAGAACGGCTCGTCGATTAAAACGAGATAAGCATGGTGATATAGAGTGGTACAAACGGAAAGTACAATTCACAGGAAACCTGAAACCCAGTATAAGCATTCCACCGTGAACACTCCTTACTTAAGTACTTTCAATGCAAAATTTGAGCGATACAATCCGTAAGTACCTATTGTTCGATCGCAAACACTACAAGTACAGAGCCAAGCTAAGCGACAAGTATGATATAGTCTATACTAGAAATTCCGTTTTATTTTGTCCAGACTGTATTATTTATCTAGATGTTTGTATATATCTTAGCATATGTAATCATATATATTTCTGCTTGCTGTATATCCGTATTTAAAAATCTTCACGATAATTCCAGCAGAAATCACATTCACGTTATCCAACGCTCTTATTAACTCTCCCTTTCCAGACACACATATACTCGTACGATTAAAAAGAAGTTCAAAACATTTTCAAGCAAACAATTAATTAAAGAAATTCTCCCCGGCGAACATCAACAGGAAGAACGCCAATGGACCGGTGGCGGTGTAGCCGGCGGTGTGTACACCCACGCGAACCAGCTTGCATCGGGACATGCAGCCTATCATATTTACATCGGCCCTACTATCATTAATTTTTAATAAACCGATGCGAACAAAAGCAAATAAAAAACAGGAATGGATCGTATGCGGGAGCCTGGCCGCAGGACCGGTTCGTTTTCGCAACGTGTTCTCCCGCCGGGCTTTGCCCAATTGCATTGCGCTCGCGATCGCGCGCGCCCTCCTCCTCCTCTTCACCCCTCTTTACCCTGTTGGACTATTTATTCGCGCAATTAATATATAACGCTCGTAAATACACGGTCACCCTCCGGCGTCTAGCGGCGTTTCTCTTCGATGTACAAATAATTACGCGTCCACGATGATCCTCGTCATTAGACGGCTGATTCCAGCGCGCGTGCGCGTGGGCAGCCGTAAAATCTACGTTTACATAATTCGCGATTGCATGTGCTATCACTTTCTTTACGATCAGTTTTCACGCAAGTAGATAAGATTGGGACTCGAGTTTTGTATAATTAAAACTTTATGGATCGAAGTTTTTGCAAATTTAGAAATATAGGGATTTGGAAATCCATCGATAGTATTTGATATACCAGAACTTATTTTATAGCGGATATGCTTATGGAAATTTGGAAATAAAACAATTTGGAAATTTGTTAGTAGTAGATTATCGTTATCATTATGGGTTTGGAAGAAATATTCTGCCATCGAGACTTTCCAAACGCTCGAATCCTTTGAATCCTATCTTCCTCTTTATGATCGCTAAAAATAGAAAAAAATTCTAATTTCTAATTATAAACATCTTTCCTCCCGTGAATACATTATCTTCGGATGATTCCACTATCGAACGTCACGTTATTAAGCTTTCCTATTACTTCATCAGACACCACGCTACGTTTCTCGTGACAAGTACGCTGCGGATGTTTGCTACTCGTCGAGACGGTTGATCAATGTGATTCAGTAAAAAAGGTAAAGGGACCAACGTCTCGAGTTTCGTGATTTAGATTACGACGCGAGCGCACAAAAGGGGCAGCCGATATTAAGCCGACGGAGAAACAAAGGCGCGGCTTCCACTCTACGTAGGGAAGCGGAGAACACCGGTCCCTCGGGAGAGGATTACCAGGGCCCACGAGCCGGGGATTACTCGTATGGGGTGGTTAACGGAACACGGAGCTGATTGAGAACATCCCTAATACACCGCGACAGATTCCATCCGGCCGTGTGCAGCCATAGACTCTCCATCTTTTTCCAACTCATACTCTACTATGATTTCTCTTGTTCCATCTCATCTGAACCGTGGCGACGTGATCGAACAACTATCGACCATCCGCAGACGTCGCATTTTCTTTCCGCAACCCGTAAGCCGATATGATTTTTTAGCCGTTGAACAACTCCCCTTTTATCACGGTTATTGTATTGGTTTTGCCTGGTGAAGTGCTTAGAGGGTTTCGTTCATACCGTTTTTTGATGTACATTTAATATCAAATGAGATATCACATGTGTAGACGGCTACTTTTAGGTTTTGTTTTCCCTTTTTTTTTTTTTTTTCTATGATTGGATTCCATATCTCTTTTTATGAAGATTTTTACGATTATAATCGATTTCCATACTTGCGAAACCAATCAGTGTAACTTTATAATATTTGAGCGAACAGAAGCTGAAAAATGAAGTTTCGTATAAATTTCTACTTACCAGCAATGGTATTCAAAAACATGAGATACTCAAAGTTGGATATTTCTCTTCGCTGCCACTTTTGCGTCATATTAGAGCTCCTCATTAGTTGTCGAGGTGACATCATCGACGCTCTCCTGCAAAAATAGGACAAATTCTAAATATTCTTGTCAGAAAACTCATCGATCAAAATGTCGAATATGATACGTTCGTAAGATTAATATCATTAATAATAAGTTCGTATTGAGAGAAGGTATTATCGATGACATAGATTACTATTATCCTGGAATTGATTATCCTTTATCCATCGTTGCAAATGATGTCAAAACCGGTGTAACAACTTATTCACGATTGTAGCTTTTGATACATACTATGTTACGTACGATAGATGAATTAATACCTGTCTAACTAAATTTACACTATCATTGATCCATCGAAACTGCAACTGTACGATTGCTATCGGTTAATACGACTTTATGAAAAGTTATCTACGTGGACTTATACCTAGGTGTGTTGTTATGCGAGATTGACTTAACGATAAATTTATTTCAAATCAGTACTGAGAAATTGATAATGAATTCTTCTGAATAGGTTATTGCCGTGATAGATATAATCTTTTCATATTGTTTACATAATAAATTAATGGTCCACCGTGTATATACGCATTTGGAAAAGAATTAGTTTCATCTAAGATTGGTTTTCTTTAGATATCAATATTTCTAACAATTTTGCTTCTATTGTAGCATCATAACATCATTCGTATTTTCTCAGTTTGCACGAATTTATCTTTTAATTCTCTTACTTTTCTGTCTTTTACTTTATTTTCCTACCTCTTACAATCTCCAGCAATTCAAACAGCAAAAGAACGAAGCAATTGAATAATGAAACCTTCTAACTAAAACTGAGCTGTCGATTAATTCTGAAGAGGCTCTATCCAAGGACATAGATCGATATATCTGTATGAAGGAAACCTTATACGTATATATCTACCTTAATCTGATTTTTATTTTTATCCATATCATTATTTATTATTCATTACTTATAGATGGTTGTAAATCATCGTGAACGAAGAAGCATTTAATGCGAAAGATAGCATAGAATAGCGAAGAATAGCAAAATGGGCATAAAAGTAAATTGAAGATCATTGAACATAATTGTGCGAGGAAAGAGTTTCACAAGGCAATTATCTGCAAGAACAGTCGGTCTCGTTTCCTGAAGATACAGTTTGGTGTTGTATATTAATGCTATAAAATTCAGCGAGTGCGTTTTACGAACGCGAGTATCGCTGATTTAGGATTTATACGAGAGACTTTAATAGACGGTACGCGGTGGACGACATTAAAGGAGAGAAGCATCCGACTGCAGCCGGATGTATAAATTCTGGCGTTGCGTGCATTAATAACAAATCTTGCGGAACTATGAAAATTTTCCATCCAATGTGAAGTAATAAAGTCGAGTCGTTTCAGGAAACATCAGAGATGTAAGGCGATGATTATTTCACAAAGAGAAACAAACCGATCGTATTTTCGAACTAAAGTCTGATGAGTCACATAGGTTCAATTCTGAAAAATTCCAATTTGGGAAGATCGAAATTCTTAAACTAAATTTAAATATATCTAATTTGCAGAGAGTAGAATTGTCTCGGCTGGAACTGACTTGTCTCTATTAGCTTTCGATTTTATAGTTTTAGAATCTTTTGATTAAGAAATGTATCAATTAACGGGTGAACGTGTTTATAGATGTTTTTGAATTCAGAATTAAGAAACGCAGATATCTATTCCAAATGCACGAATGTCTAATCCTGAATGAAAAAGTCATTTTTTACAGAAACAAAATTCCTGATACCAAGAAGAATCGTCAATCATTGCCAATTATCTTATCAACTCATATTAAAGGCAATACAGCTCTTCGATACGAAAGCGGATTTATTTTTCCCGCGACGCGAGCGTGCTACAGAGCGTCACGACGCGGATGCACGTCTTATATACCGGCGGATTATTTTTGTTGGCCAGGAATCTCTCTTGGATCAGACGTCCGACTCGGCCTCCGTATATTTATGGCCGGCGTATCCTTCTCGTCGGTTCTCTTTCTTTCTCCTTCTCTCGGTCCCGTGTATAAGAGAGCTTTAATGGATGGATCGAAACGCGGATACGCGAACCTCTGTTCTCGCCGCCTGTCCTCGTCCAAGCTGCAGGAGTATTGGTATCGAGAGAGGATCCTTGTCCCGAAGCTGGACCGCGATGAAAGCGCAAGGATCTTCGCAACCGTTTCGACGAATCGACCTGTCTCTCGTTTCTCCATATTAATTCGTTGTTTGAAGTGACCATTATAATACAGTACAACTGCGTTTATTGCAATA
Source organism: Bombus fervidus (assembly GCF_041682495.2). Classification (NCBI taxonomy): domain Eukaryota; kingdom Metazoa; phylum Arthropoda; class Insecta; order Hymenoptera; family Apidae; genus Bombus; species Bombus fervidus. The sequence goes on from NC_091517.1 coordinate 17,453,496, forward strand.
AAATCTTAGTTAATGTCTGATTAGTTGAACTGGATCTACTTATCCAAACGTGAAGTGGTATCATTCGGAGGAAAAATCATGGACAGTACGAGGAGTCAATCAGGTTGTATTGTACGAATGGCAGTTACACAAAGTGTCGTAGAAGAGGACACACATAATGCGCGTCCCCTGTTTTATTCTTTTCTTCCGACTGAATTTTACATGTAGGATAATTTGCTAAAAATACCTAAAATAACTGCTCGTTTCCCAACGAGTTCAGATAAATTAGTTTCCACATCCCGTAATTGTCCTTCTTTTATCTCAAAAACGCTCACGTTTAATTCCTACATCAGCTGTAACAACCGCGAATCCTAACAATAAGATAACTTCTACGAGAAAACAAAGACGACTCTTCCAATCGTTTAATCGTTCGAAATAAATCAACAAAACTATCGACACGGCGATCAGGACATCGGTACGAGCGACATCTAGTCTTGGAAGTATGTATTTCTCAATATAATTTCAACATCGAACTCTATCGTTTCGATTCATCTTAACGTTCGGGTTCGAACAAGAAAGGGCCGAAGATCCGGAGCCGATCGCGAGCGGAATCCCACAGAAGGGGACAAAGAAAAGAGAGGAGGAATGCGACGAGCGTGTTCCTCGAGGCCTCTAGATCCCTCGGATTCAGATTGCGACGAAAGGGATTCGGTGGTTCCTTACCTAGTCTGCGGAATCCCGTATTTGATGCCCACGCCGACTCGCGGTAGCGCCTTGATCACCTTTTTCACCGTCGTCTGGTCCGGGAACGCGAACAGGATCGAGGCTGTGGACAAAAAGGCGTTAAAGTGCGGATTATAAGCGAAGCCAATCCAGCAGACAGGCCGTGTGTCAATCATTCGAGGAAGGATGGCAGGCGAGGATGCGTTTCTTACTCGCATTGCCTTGGCGGTCGGTTCTTCTGCCAGGAAGGTACCTCATGCGGAATTGTCTCGAGTGTTACTGGCCTCTAGGAATTAGGCTAGGATGATGCATGGTCTGGTTCGGGAGAGAAATAAAGTGATAATTTTTGGAAGGTGCGTGGAGGTAAGGGTGAATGTTGAACGAGGAACGCAAGGATTGCAAACAGATTGAAATTGAAAAGGAATATTTGAAAGAGAAGGAATCGTGGAACTTTGTATTTTAAATTTAAGGATTTAGATACTGTAAGATGAATGTAGAAGGAGCTTGTACTCGTCTGCCGATTAATTGGATTTTAATTTTAAATATTTCTGTTCTACATACCAAATATGAAGATCAAAGGGGCGAAGTGTAAAATTCGTGTCTATTATGCATACATATTGTTCATATGTTTCGTTAATTAATTGTTTCTTATTTTCGTTTAGCTATAACGCATACAGAAAGCTGTGTAAATTTTGAAGTTCCTCGTAATTCGGTAATTTTCTTCCGAGCAAACAAAAATTCTTTGTAAGTAATAGAAATATTAAAATTACTAACAGCGTAAATTGTTTCCTGTTTCATGCAATAATATCATTGTTCCATTATACTATAAATTACTACGAGAAGTTTAGATACATATTTCTACTAAACCGAAGGAAATGATTCATCGAAATGTACCTCGTGCTTGGACACGCATGGTAAAGGCATTTAGAACGTAGTTGGTTAAACGTGGAAATATGAAAAGGGAGTATACGATGGACTTAATTTCACGGCTTTAATAGCATCGCTGAAGCAGTCTCGTGAGTTCAAAGAGTAGCGTGCAAAGAGACAGTTACCATAAATACTTGCCGGTAATTTATGTAACTTCGAATACAGGGTTGGAATATACGAGTCGGTCTTAATCAACGAAGAAGGATAGTAAAAGGCACGATCACAGAGAGACGCGGGAATCAAAAAATTTCCTGACCTCGTTATGAATAGCGAACCATATTGAATATATCTTATAGCATACGCCTTTTCTGTGAAAAACATGAAAACATTGAATAGGGCAAAACTTATTTGATAATTGTTATCCAGAATACACGTTGTATGAAAGATTTATGCCTTGAGAAGTTGAACGTGTTGAAAGTTGACTAATAGTAGGTCATGATTTTAGATAAAATAATTTTCAGTTGGAGAAAAAAACAATCTGTGAATTGAGTAACTCATTTTGTAAATCCTGGAAGAGATGAATGTATTCTTCTGTCGATTTGATATTTTTCTATGATTAAATCTTAAAACATACAAAATAATATCCATATTCTATATATTTACTGTTATTCATCGTATTTATCGTATAAAGAATATAATAAATAACTTCACAATTCCTGAAAACACTTATCTAATTATCAAATCTACTGAACACGTCATGATAAATCAAGCAATTGAAAAATTGGCTTTAAACCTGTATTCAATATCAAAAACCGCAAACACTTCCTACCTAAGGAAACCGCAAGATAATATTTCCCCAATCATTTTGTCCAGATTAGAACTTTTAAATATCCGTAAAAATTCCACGAAATTATTCTACCATAACGTAACTCGCTCGTATCTCCTTTCTAATTGTCCAAAGATTTATCACAAAACGATAAATATGATCCAACCACGCATCGGTTAACGAGAACGCCAATGTATGCGTGTCCGTTTCTACTAATTTTTATAACGAACGATGAACACGCGCAGATGACATTCCGCCGGTTCATCGAAAGTCTGGGGGATATCAGATTAGAATCGAGGAACGTCCAAACGTGAAATTTATCTGCGGCCAAGAGAGAAATAATCAGCGGGATTGCGGGTCCAACGGAGCTCGCAGGTATACCGGTAATTCCTACGGCGCGTTTGTTCGAAATGCGCGCACCACCGACGAACCGACGTTCGAAGGAACGACAACTATATTTCAAGTGAAACGCTACGTATCCCGATGCTTCGTCGTCCTCTAGGAATGTTTTAACACCTCCTTACGAAACAGAGATAACGAAGGCTCTGCTTATTTCTCCTATTTGATTCTGTCGTAATTTTTCCTTCTTTTCTGTTAGGCTCTTCGAGGACGAAAGGTTTTCTCTTTGTACGTGTGTCGCGAGAAAGGGATGGCTAGAAGATGTTAATGATCGAATAAGAGAAAATTATTACCAGTGAGAATGTGTAGATATTGTGAATTGAAATTAGAGAAGTATTATTATAAATGCGTGGAATGTGAAATAACGAGTGTATCGAAGATTATCATTGTGAAAATATCGATACGTAATATTTATCTACACTTGTAGAAAGTGTGATAAACGAACTTGAAGAAGGTGGATTTTATGACATTTCCTATGCAATAGCAATAATTAGGAATAATTATTAAAATACTTAGGTGTAAGGACAGAACTAAATCGTTCGAGTACATTTGATGTAAAACTGTGATATTCATGGTGTACGCCGCAGTCCTATAATTGAAGAAATTAATTAATTAAGTAAGAAAGATAGTCGGAAGTTTAGAATCTGATCGAGGTCCACTTGCGATTAACGATATAAACGAAGAATAATAATCATAATGAACAATCATAATATTAATTAATACAAGTGCAATTACTGCATTTGATACATGTTAATGCTGCTTTTGCGTAATATTCATAAAATATGTAAATTGTTCGTTATATTCCTAATACTAATTAATACGTTCATACTGTTTCAATTATTAAGAATATCAAAGTTTGTATGGTTTTAATATCTCATATTCAACTTATGTATATTGATTAGGATCTTCGACCGTAATGTGCGTATTTAGAAAAGTCTGGTTATTTTCGAAGTGTTCGACTGTTATTTCGAACCTAACATACCGAAAATTATCGCGAATTTTCTAACTAATTTTAAACATCTTTAAATTTACACAGCTTCCTCGGAATTTCGCATCTCTGTAGCCACGAAACTAAACCGAATGTATTCAAATGTTATGCATATTTAAAAGCAAGAAAGGCGCAGCAGGTGTAGCTGGAATTGGTTGATAAATCGGCATCGAAAAAACAGATACCGTAATGCGGGCCAAGATATTTATTGCGTAAAAAGTAAACGGGGGTGCACACCTCGCGGCGAGCTCGAGATTCCGTTTCCATTTTGCCGGATTAGATCACACCGTGTGAAATAACGCAGGCGACCGAGCAAGAAACGGAATGCGCGTCCTTTCGAAAAGGGCCCGCCGCCCCCTTTGAAAACGAACGATACGAATCAAGCACGACTTACTTCGGCTGGCCAAGAAGATCTCGATGGCGACGTTCTGGAGCAGATATCGGCGCGAGAATATCGCACGCACCTCCGAGAAGTACCATTTTCCGTGCAAATGGTCGCAGTACTTGAGCACCTGAAACGAGAAACGAAATTAAGAAATATTTTTCTTTGTATGTAATATTGTATTAATTATAAGGAGAATTAATTATAAGGTTATTAGCGGCATTATAGGAGAATATAAAACCTCGTTTATTAAAACTATAACCAAACATAATTTCAACTAAAAAATTATTAAATAAACGTGCAAAATTCATCTAAATATCATTTTCTCTCAAACGATTCAAATAAAACTTCGCGTAATTCATGATTATTTATCGCGATAAAAATACTTTAATACGACTTCGAATGTCCTCATTAAATCTGTAAACCTTGTTAAGAAAGTGAAAGTGAAGAAGTAATTAATAATTTCTAATATATCCACGTTGCAATTTATGGAAATAATAACATTCAGGTTCACATTTCAACGTCTATCTTGCACAAAAAATTCTTGCTTTAGGAAATCATCCTTCGTGGAATCACCTCAACCGCGAATCCGGAATAGCGATTCAAATAAATTATGTTTTTCTGCAATTTGCCTTCCGTACTCTTAAGAAAATAATGTTCAAAATCTCACGGTTCTATCGTTTACGGTATATACGAGTAAAAAATTACAAGAATATTATCGTTGATCTTCACAGATTTCCTTTATAAATAGTAATATTCGTTCAAAGGGTGAATTTATAACCTCCTTCGCCAATCAAAGATCAACAAAATCGCAGTTCGTTCCTATGCAAACATTTCATCCCTATGCAAAACTTACCCCAAACTTCTTACGAAATCCTTCTCCAAAAACCAGGAAAATTATTTAAAACCATGACCTCGTTCAAAACCACCGACGTCCACCCCCAAAAAGTTGTAAGCCTAAACGTACCTACTCCACTGCGCGAAGGTGGAAAGAGGTTCTTTGGAAGGAATGCGGTTCTGATTCCTTGTTTTTTACAGAATCGTAAAGATAAACGCGCGTATTGGTCGAACGTGTGACATGTACGAGCAGAACAACGTAACGTCGCGTGACGTTAAGCGACAGAGAACACAATTTCCCTTGCCCCTGTGCCGATCCGCGAGGCTGCTTTCTTCCGTCTCCGTGTTAACGTACTCACAGACAGAAATTTTTCAAACGAACCCGAAAGCTATCTAAGCCTCGATCCATAACCACCACCCGGATGGAATGATCGGATTCATATCGAAAGAGGGACAAAAGTCGGGGTGGCGATCGCATGGCTGACCGTAAGTATGCAAGCTGTATTCAGTGAAGTGTGATGTGATATAGTGAGACCGGTGCCGGTCGCAAGATGGCCGTCATGGTAGGAGGAGCCTCCTGCTGAGCCGGGAATCGATCCCAGGACTTCGCGGACTTGCGCTCTCGAACGAGTCGTGAACAACTCGTGGGCGAAAAAGGGGGAGGGTAGAAAAAGGACGAGGCTGACGGCGGCGGGTCCGTACGAGGACGGAGAGGAAGCAATTTACCGGGACGCGGCTAACAGGCCTTTCAATTTTTCCCGCTTAACGAGCGCCGCCGTCGCGATGTCCTCGTGCGCGCCAAATGAAATTATCCTCGATATAACGCGGAATGAGCGCGGTCAACCCGTGTCCCCAACATCGAGATCGTATCTGTTTGATGATTCGACGCTCGTCGAATTTCTTGTTCTTCGGTGGTATAACGAGAACTTGACCGAGCGATGGGTGTTACCAAGCAGTCATTGAAATTAATGCCACGACTGGATAGCTTGGTAGTTGGACAAGAGTGGGAAAAGTTATTTGATGGCCGACGATTTTGATGTGTTTTGTACTCCCTGGGGTGCTTCATCTGCGATGCCAGAAGAGTATAGCTATTAAAAGCAAAGTTCCATTAGATGGAATGTAGGAGATATTTGTTGAGTTACTAAGAAAGAATCGTTGGTACAGAAGCATGAAATTAGGGAGGAGTTAAAGTACTTATACAAAAATTGAGACGTTGATAACGTCAGGTATTTTTTTTTTTTATCGCTAAATATTCGCTTAGCTTTAAAGTTTCAAGTTGTAAAATTCTACGTTTTCTCGCGATACGATTGTGCTATGTGTTTCGCAAATTGTTAATGCGTTAATGAAGAAGGGTCTGCTAATGAATATGTACAAATAGAAGTTATTCGAAAGTTTCATAGACTTTACTGAATTCTATCCAGACTTCGTATCCAAAAACAAAGTTAAGAAGTTAAGCTACTCTTAACAGGTAGTAACAAAGATAGATGTTTAATGACTGTAACACAAAACAACAAAGGATATCCGACACACAAATAGATAAGTTTCCATAAGAGCAGAGAAGAGTGCTCCCTACGAGACGCAGGAGATCAAATAAACACGGGAGACAACATTAGGGTGCAACGCACGCACATGGAAATCTAATTATTAGCACATAAGCGGTTCGAAATCTCCAGAGACCATAAATGTCGCGTCTACTTGGGAAGATTAAGTAGAACGCGTGCTGCTTGTATTAATAACTCATTAAAGAGCTTTATAATATTGTCAGGGAAGGTCAATTATTGTCATCTATCGTGAGAATTTTTAGAAAATAACAGAAGATTATTATATGCAATTATAAATGATAATTGGAATAAATGTTAAGTTAAATATGTAGAGCGTTGTAAATGTGTAAAAATATTTCATAGCGGAATCCAGTGGATTCCATGCGCGAGATTGTAAGAGAAGTCGGGGGTGGCTGCACAGAGCCAACCCCTAAGAACGAATGCGCAAGCTCTTCGCAAACATTGCCTGTAACTGATAAGAACGCGCCGTGATATGGAATTCATTATTTGGATGGTTGCAATCTGGCTGCAGATATGACACGCGTGCATTCTATTATGTTATCTCCTGAGATCATTTTCCTAATATTTATGTTCTTTAGAAAACGTACAGAACCTTTCATCTCATGACGATGTCACTAAAGATCGCATTTCTTGGCTACTACAAAAAGCACAAATAATCGGCAATAAAATCTGTACTGATTTACGAAATCTCGCCAGCTAAAATCTCACCGTTTCACAAAACTCATCAATCTCACGAAGAATTACTCGTAAAACAAACATACACAGTTAGATGTATAGTTTCCATAACGCGCGCCACTAAACAAACTTACCCCATAAAACAAGAAAACAAAGATCATCCAGAAAACACTTCGCCACCATCATTCACCCAAAACACACTCTTCCACGGCAGCAACGCGACCGAAAAGTGAGTCGTTAAAATAACAGGGACACCCCTGTTCCGGCGTATCACGGGGTGCCAGTAGTCTCGCGCGACTAATATGTTTACACGTTCGATGAAGCGTCCACGGAGAGAAAGAAAAAGAGAGAGAGAGAAAGAGGGAAGAGAGAAGATGAAAAACGAAAAAGGACAGTGGTTAAAAAGAGCTGCGTTTCTGGCAGAGTGTCAAGTGGTGCGCGATTAGTGTTCCCCGTGCGGCGTTCATCTCTCAACGAAGCGAAATCGTGGCTGCGCAGCAGCGTGCTTCGACAATGGGCGTCGTGATGTAACAACATGTGTCGCGTTCACAAGGGCCCCTTGCTGCTCGCCTCTATGTACACCATAGGGCACCATAGAACCACGGGTACCACTTAGCAGCCCGGTATACAACAAACAGATTAAGCACCGGACAATAATAGACCCCCCGTCTCTCTTCGGCTGCATAGGTTCTCGAACACCCTCTTGATCGTTCTCGTGGCGCGCGAACCACTCGAAATCACGATAGCTCGAACAAAACATGGGAGGCGGAGAGGATGGTGGTTTATTCGATTCGGTGTATATGCCTGAAGTGGCCTGATCATTAATTATACGCAGCAACAACGGGGATGAGACTCCAGAATTTTGTGTTTTCTGTTCTTCTGGAAAGTTAGCACTTGAAGGACGTGCGTAGGCATTTTTTTTCCGAGAGAGAAGAAACTTTTTATTGGGAATGTAGGGGAATTCGTTGAGATTATATTTGTTTTTCTAATGAGTTTCGCATGGGAAAGGTGGATGCAGGAAAGTAGAATCAACTTTAACTTCGTTTGTTTTATCGAAGTAGCGTTATTTTGGACGCTATATAATAGTAAGATTCATCTGTCCCAGTGATTCTTTATCACTTGATGTGAAAAGAGATTCTACAAAATATTACTGAATGTCTATAATGTCGTGATTCGAAAACTATATGTCAAAATCTTTTATTTCTTTCTCTTGTATTATGAACACAGTAGCCATAGTAACGTGACAAACACAACGTCAGCCGTCAAATTTCCAAAAAAGGTTGTCTCTACTCCATTCTAACGACCCTCGTTTCGTGAACGCGTCGGCTGATGCGTCGAAAACGTTCGAGAACCATCAAGACCATCCACTGCGGCAATGAGTTATACGTGCCACCTGCGTGTTCTCATACCTTTATTACCGTATCTCGCACGAGATAACGCATCGCGGCATCCAGTGTACAAAGGTTCCGGTGATGCAGCTAGCTCTGTTGCCCCTAATAAACGTAGAATTGCTACCAGAGAGACAAAGCAGTGTCTCAACCAACATCCACCGCGAATGCAGCTCTTGAACAAGAGACGTTCCCTTTGAATTTTTGCATAGATGCATTAAAAAGCATAGTTTATAGGAAGATTTCTTGAAAGTGTTATACATATATTTTATAATTTCTCTGCTATGTATTTCATTTGTCGCTTTCTGTGATCTGTCGCTTATTTTCGAATAGCGAAATTATTATATTTTTCACTGGCTTAAGAAGAATTAAAAATATAGTTTACCTTGAGAATTCTAAATTATAGGAATAAAGACCATCACTACCGTTATTCATAAGAAAAAAAAAAGAAAAAAAAAAGCTAGCTTCAAACGATGTACCAGCATCACGTACAAAGTAGTACAGTAGTTAATTATTTTCCGAGAAAATATACTCATTTTCCAATATCTGTCGACAATTTATCGTCGAAGAAGGTTGATTCGTGAACGGAATACTTTCAAGTACCCGACTTGGAATGCGGATTCCTGTCTTGTCGTCAGCCTCGATGAAAGTAATTGGACAGAACGAGCCGAGCTAATGGCGCTCGGTACATGCCGAACGACGACATTTCTTCCTTTGATGAACCCATATCGGAGTGTAGGGATATTACAAAACAACGCATAACGCGATTCATTTCGACCGACAGATGCGAGTAGACCGTCACTCGATTTGGACCAGTACTTCCGTTACTGAACCATGAACCATTCACGTATCGATAATCTGGTCTACACGACCTTTATTCGATCATTACACGTTTATTAACTTAAATTTTTTCGTCGAGATTCGACTCCGTGTAAAATTGTACTGGTTGTAACTAATTTATTTTAAGTAGTATTTTAAGATTTTTTAAGAGTATTTTAATCGGCTTGGTGGAAAAATGATAATTTTTCTTGTGGAAGGTCGATAGTTTAAGTACGTTTGCAGTTGTGTTTCAACATTGATGATGGATTTCGTTTGATGGCGAAATGATGCTAGATTTCATAGAAAAATGTATTCAAACGCTAACGCGATATATTACTACTACTCATCTACTTACAAGAAATGGATCTATGATTATATTAAAAATTTCCAAAATATGCAATTTCAAAAGTATCAACGCAAAATACTATCGATCTAATTCAATTTGATAGAAATCCAAGAAAATTTATTCCAAGCATCGACTAAACCAATTAGAATTTCGTCGAAATCCCAAGTGAAAATTATAGATAATAATAATCATAATTTCCACCACAAGCCCCTGTCAAAATCATATAGAGTTCCACTTCCTCGTTGCGGTGATTTCACGCACTTAACTGTACACTTGCATTCAACGTGTTATCTGCGCAAGGAATTTCGCAATTCGCGTTCGCTGTTCTGTTCGTGCAGATCGAATCGAGAGATCGGTGTTGGTTCACGTGTCATTAACCAAGGAGACCGTAAAATACACGGCGGGGCTCTTCAATATTGCCGGCTGTTGGAGCTCGACGACTGAGCTCAGGATTATTCGAGGATTACGCGAGGATGTTCATCCGAGCTGATTTACAAGGCTGCCGTCTGCGTATACTTCAATTCGGCTGGCTGCCTCTTGCGAAAAGGGACTTGTCGTCGTTTCTACACGAAAATCTTATACAATGAGACGCCACGTAATAAGAGACTGTTCGAGACTCTTATACCTGTCGCGTAAAACGAGCCTTCGTAGTGGTATGTTTTGGCAAACTACATTCAACTAGGACTGCTCTTTTGGAACTTCGATCTTTCTGGGTGCGATCGGGACATCAGATATAGTCGAGTGAATAGTGCAGCCTCTGGAAACGATCCTCGAAAATTTTACTTGGAAGTTTCGCGAATATCGAGGGCATTTTGTAGTGTTGGAAATATTATAGAACTTTAAAACATAGGGATTTAATGAAGGCATTTAATGAATGTTAAAATGGTAAATGTTTGTACAAGCATATAGGTATTTTTATATATATCATTCACCTTGTTACTTACAATTTGATCTTTAAAAATTCATATAAGTCCGTGAATAAAGTACGTGTTTAAACATGAAGATCGGTTAATAACAATGATCTTCATTACGTCAAATACGAGTTATTAGTATGAAAATGACATTGAAATTGTAGAAACATCGATTATGTATGTCCATTTCAATACGCTATGGCAAAAAGAGTAATAACATATTTACATATTTAATATGTTACTTTGTTCTGGTTACGTTGTGCACGTGCAGTAATTGATTTCTAATAGGAAAGTTATTTATGTAATGCGTAGTAGCAATAACATTGCAAATATATATGTAAGTCTTTTGGACGAGTATTCATCAGAATATGAAATTTACATTTTCAGATAGATTGTGTTTAGGTAATATACCTATTTTCCCTCTACTAATATGTTCTTCACTTCGGATTTAAAAAAGAAAATTAACATATGATAATAGGAGTTTCTAGAAACTTTATTGAAAATCCACACAAAATGTAATATTATTCATTACTGACACGAGGTACTCTATGACTTATGAATCCCCAATTAGTGACCAATCATATTAGTCAAAACATTCAAATACTGACAAGTTTCAGAAAAAGATAAGAATTTTCTCAACAAGAGTACGTTACACATTAAAATTTATTCTTTAGTCTAATAGCCGTTCGATATAATAAAAACCTTTGGAAATTTTATGTTAAATAAAAATCGAGAATTGCAATATGAAAAATACAACCTATTACTCTCACAGAATATTTTTCTACAATTTTCTTTCAACCACTCGAAAAACTCTCTCCACTACCAAAACATCATCGAATGAAAGAGACACGAAGGCATCATTTCGAAACTGAACCCGAGTTATCTTGTTGGTGTACAAATAATTCAGATGATAAACGAATTACGTCGAAACGAGATGATGAAAGGCACGTTTAGGGCACAACGAGACGCCGGGTTCTGCATTAATGCGAGGGCTGATGTAGCAGAACGTTTGACCCCTCGTCTCGCGCGAAAACAGCGCCAGGGTAAAAGACAGGGTGAGATCGAAAGGGAGAAAGAGATACACGTGCTTGACTCATGAATCAAGTCGTATTAGCGAAGGCATAGCAGGCCTGGTAGGTACCAATCTACCACTCCAACTTCGAGTAGATTGGATTTCTGAACTTTATTCGATTATCCGGCAGCGAAGCGGATAGAAACGCGTCGTTGAAGGTTTTCTCCGACTATTGTTAGAATACTAGCCCTGTACGTCTTTGTGCGTAGAAAGTAATCACTAGTAACAGAGTAAGATTCGCGAAAAGGTTCTTGATCGTTGATTCGATTGTTAATATGATGTTGAATATTTTCGAGATTGGAGATCTTTGGAGACTTTCTGGTTGATAATATCAAGATCGAGGGAAGTAAACTTCCGCGTAAGAATTTTAGAATTTAACGTCCTATCAAATTACAGCACTCGAATTAAAAAAATTCAGGTGAAATACACAAAAATCTTAAAACGTGTACATTTAGATAAGTATTAGAAATATGAATCCTTAAAATACAAAAAAAAGATATTATTTCTGTCGATAGTATATACCATAAAAAGGTAATACGCTTATAATTAACAATTTTACTAAAAAATATAGTTTGTGACCTACCCCGAATACAAAAGTTTTATTTAAAACGATGTCCTATTCTAGAACTTCTAAACTAGAACGTAGGTACATCCATAGACGCTAAACCTTTTTAACACCACCCTCCAACTAAGAGCACCCTTTTCAACAGCACCAAACATTGAACAACCCCACCATTCGTCAAATAAAACACCGTCTCCAACAACGTGTCTCTAGATTTTCCGATAACAAAAGGGTTAAGGAGGTCAAAGAAAAGAATCTCCGAATCTTACCTTGTCATACGAAAGCTGTAATCTCTGGAATCTTATAGGACGTTCGACGTATGGGATATCTCGGCGGGTTATCGGTATTTTTGGACGCAGGTATTCGCGTCACGAGTTTTTACGATCAACGCATAAAAGGAAAGCGGTGCATTTCACGTTGGCGGATCGCTACTCTTATTCAAAAACATCTGCCAGCGCACTGCTGCCATATTGCGAACCGCGGGGGCTGTTTTTGTTATTCGCGAGCAAACAAGAAAACGAACACAGATCTGCTTCTTATTCGGACGTCGAACATTCAAATGACCCTCACGATGGAATTATCGGCTCGAATGATCGTGCGTGGAATCCTCTCGCGATCTCATAGCCCGAACAATGCGTTCTTTCGCAACTTGTTTTTACCCTAGGAATTTATTTCCAGGGACAGTCGATGGATTGATACATCGCAGAAAAGCGTCGATGTCTCCTTGACATTAGGAATGGAAGAACAAGTGCCAAGGCATTATTGTTTTTTTTTTTTTTTTTTTTTGCTACTATGTTTATGCGTCCTGCTGTTTGACGGGACAATTGTATGTATATCAACGTTCTCGATGTGCGCTTTATGCGTCTCTTATGTACACTTTTTGCACTGTGATAGTTCATGGCTAAATAGCGACAAAGTTTGAGGTGAAAGCTGGGTTAAATACGCTTTGTGGGTTCCACAAGTATCTTAAATAGAATATATAACGTGTAAATGCACTTTAAACCGAATAAAGTTATATTTAATGGAAGAATTAACAGAATATTTCTGACTAAAAGGATGTTCGATTCTTTCAGATAGTAGACTATCTTAAAGAAGAGAAGAAGATCCCTCTACTAACTACTCAAAATCGGTCAACTTTAACCAATCGAATCTTCAAACGTATCGTAGCCCAGCAAGATCCTCCCCAAATTCCACTCGATATTTTGAAACTATACAATAACTCCCGTGTAATCGATACATTTCGTTCACTGTCCACAAAATTCTATCCGGACTATGTACCGCATTACCTATCCCTTTAGACCACCCTAGAGATCCTGTGTCATGTCCCTCGTTAACGACGAAAGAAACCGCGTAAATAACTAAAGCGGGATGAAGAATTCGACGGATCGAAAGGGCGAGAGGCCGTGACGGTTTGGTGTGCGCGGTCGGTCGGCACCGGGTCGAGAGATAGAGAGAGAGAGAGAAGAAACGACAGGAGGCGTGGCAAAACCGCGCACACTCCACGTGACCCTGTCGTTCCGGAAGGCGGGACTTCGGGAGCCGGCACACAATTACAAGGGCAGTAGAACGGGCTGGTGGTCGCCGGTGCTCTCTCTGTCGTCGCGCGCGCGGAGCACCTCGAGTCGCGCTCGTTCCACGAACAACACCTGCCGCCGCCGATCGCCGTACATTCGTGCACGCTTTGTTCGTCCTCTTGCCTGTGACTCCTTCTCGAAAGTGCTAACCCTATTTGTCATCGTCGTAATCGATCGATCAGACCATTTTAGGGAGAAAGATACCTGGACCGAAAGAAGCTCGGTATCATGGATCGTAAAAGCAAATTAATCGAAGAAACGCGCGTCCACGCGAAAGAATGAGACTCGTCGGTTCCAGAGAAGCGACTGCAAAGAATCTTTGTTGATATCGATTAAAGGATATTGAGGCAAAATGTTGCTACCTCAAGATATGATGGCAGCCCAGTCGAAGATGCTGTATCAGATGAACAAGTATTATGGCGAGCGGGTGCAGGCTCGAATGGGCCAAGTACAAAAGACCATCCGGGAAGTGTGCAAGGTGGTGCAGGAGGTTTTGAAGGAGGTCGAGGTTCAAGAACCACGGTTTATCTCCTCCTTGACCGAGTGCAACGGCCGCTACGAGGGTCTCGAGGTTATCTCACCCGGCGAATTCGAGGTGGTCCTCTACCTGAACCAGATGGGAGTATTCAACTTCGTCGACGACGGCACCCTGCCGGGTTGCGCGGTGTTGAAACTCAGCGACGGTCGGAAGAGGTCCATGTCGCTCTGGGTGGAGTTCATCACCGCCTCCGGCTACCTGTCCGCGAGGAAGATTCGTTCGAGATTTCAAACACTGGTGGCACAAGCTTGCGATAAGTGTGCCTACAGGGACTCCGTGAAGATGATAGCGGACACCACGGAGGTGAAGCTTCGTATCAGAGAGAGATACGTGGTGCAGATCACGCCGGCGTTTAAATGTTCCGGCGTGTGGCCAAGATCGGCGGCACACTGGCCGATTCCTCATATACCGTGGCCGCATCCGAACCTCGTGGCGGAGGTTAAGACGGAAGGATTCGACCTGCTGTCTAAGGAGAGCGTGGCGCTTCAAGGAAAACAGTCGGCCATGGAGGGTGACGCCTGGGTTCTCTCTTTCACGGAGGCAGAAACGAGATTGTTGCAAGGTGGCTGTCGTAGACGATGCTTAAGCATCCTGAAGACTTTGAGGGACAGACATCTGGATCTTCCAGGAAATCCAGTGACCAGTTATCATATGAAGACGTTGTTGCTCTACGAATGCGAGAAACATCCCTTGGAGACCGAGTGGGACGAAGGATGTTTGGCAGATCGCATTAACGGAATCTTCTTGCAGCTGATATCCTGCCTTCAGTGTCGAAGATGTCCTCATTATTTCCTACCTAATCTGGATCTGTTCAAAGGAAAGTCGCCCAGCGGCTTGGAGAACGCGGCTAAACAAGTGTGGAGACTGACGAGAGAATTACTAACCAACAGTCGTGCACTGGAGAAACTTTAGCTGAATCAGGGATTTCCCTTTTAAAGTTTCAAATTGAGGAATGTAATAAAGAGAAAGACAGAGACAAGCGAAAGTTGGAGGAACGTTGGAGGATTCGGTGACTCGCGTGAATCACGACTTTCAGGATGCTGCTTTCGCGACAGTTCTTTGCCTGCTTTTTACCCTCGTAAACGTGGGAAGCCTACTTTCACTCGCTATCTTCTTGCACACGCTACAGCGTACCAGGGTATAGGGATGGTGTAACAAGTTTCATTACGGTTATCCCTTTCCTCTTCCTTTCTTCTCTTTTTCTATTATTTAATAGTTTTTAAACCATGGTACGAATAATGCGAGTCAAACGTTGATCAGTGCAACGTTTCGTTCCAGTGCAATATCGTACAGCCAGTGTCCTGTTTCGTACGAAAGCAATTGTTGCTAGGTTCTACGTTGATTTTGTATAAGTCGAATATTTCGTTTCGAAATGGGCACGTTAAATTTTGTAGACTGAATCGAATGTTATAATCGAGGTGTCCACCGATCATTAGAAATACGTACTAGTTTGAAAGATATTAGTATTACTGCGTTTTTTATACGACTGAAGCTTTCGCTTGGAGCGGAATCTCCTGCTTATTAACGCAGCTCGAACGATTTTTCTACGTAGCGTTGCAGTATGCGAGAGATTAAATAGATACTCGGTTAGCTGCTCTTATTCATCTAATGGCTAATGTAAATTGTCGTGTGATCCGTTATCGTTAAATTAATCTAATGTTTATGATCGGTTAGCAATCAAACTGCCGACGGTAGCTTGGCCACCATATTGTTGTATGTACATAATTCTTTATATTATTTAAACGATATTTATTTCTCAAGAGAATCGCTGTTCGAACACATAATGTAAATATAAACTAATAAATGCATTTCGTCTCATAATAAGGATTCATGTAATTGATTTGAAACCTTTGCTTCGAGTTACTAGGATTAATATGAGATTATTAAAACTTGAATTTTTAACGTCATATATATTTTAAATCGAAAAAGAAATTAATTGTTTAAATTAATATATCATATGTCTTCAAAAACATCCTTATATTTTTCCTTCATTCTTAAGAATTATCCAAGTAATTTTCTTTCATCGTTTAAATCAACTGGGAAACGGAGAATTTCAATAAACCGGTAACTGAATTGTTTCTCAACAATTGTTTTTTCTACGAAAGTAACTTTAGACCAATAGTGGCGTGTATTTTATGTAACTTTCAATACAAATCTAACGACGCATCAGAAGAACCAGTGAATATTAACAATTCTGACTATGATCCTCTATAGGTAAACTGAAGTTGATAAAAGACCGTCGCTTAATTCAAATCTCTTTCACAACTTTCCTCCCATAACAATCTTTCTATCAAATATAAAATTTGCATCCCAATTAACGAGATCCGAAATTTCGAACAGTCGTCCAATTTCAATCGTAGCCAGTTCTAAACGAGAACATAAAAACCATCACGGCGTAATTATTATCTACGATATTAACACTCGTGCGCAGGATGCCGAAACGACCTCGTCAAAGGCATCGCTACCGAGTTTCATGGTCATTATACGCCTACGAGGCGCGAGCCGTGTCCCTTATCTTAATTCTTTCCAGAAACTTCCATCCTTATCTTCCCAGCGCAATGACATTCGTTAACCGCTGCCACTCACTCTCTGCACGCCGATCGTTCGGGAATTTACGTTATTATTATTGGCCCGTAAAAACAAAGTGAGAGGAAAACGTTGGAACCGGAGAGCTCGCGCTCGCGAGCGGCAACACTTTACGCGCGCCGTATCGGGCAGTTGCCTCGCGATTTACAAGCCTTAATGGGAGAGTTATCGTTGTCGTCGTTAAATGTACATTTTATACGGAGCTTTTTTCGCCGCGTGCGTCCGGTCCTCAATAAAAACGCTCGTAAACGAAACTGTCCCCCATCTTCGATAACTCAACCGATCGCGTCAGCGTCGCGCGCGAATTTCTTATTTCAAGCCGAAGCACCTTTTCGCGAAATGTTACCGGGGCCATATAGATAGCGACAGAGTAGTATCGTTCGAGGGAATCACGAAAACCTTATCCGATCGAACGAAGATCGGGAATCGACAAACCAGAAACAACTAAAAATCCGCCACGACTACGACTAGGTTTCTTCGCTTAAGTAACGAAGCGTGATCGGCGAATCTTCCACCATGACGAAAATTTCGGGGTTCGAAGGGGTTGCGGAGGAATGGCCGAGCCCCATAGTATCCATGAGCACGAAATAAAACGAGTCGGATCTGCATAATTCATGAGGGAGAAAGGGTTTGCGTTTGGGGTTAGCCGCCGCCGCCGCCGCTCCGTTCGTCCTTCGGCGAGGCGTTCGTAACATATAGATAGAACGGTTCGTGCGGATCGATCGGGTCGGCGCACCACGACAGGCCACGCCTGCGCGGTTAGTGCGTCACGGGATTGGTCGAACCGCGCGGTATGAGGCGTGGCCTGTTGGAGGGACCACCTAGACCACCGCACGTCTTCGTACGACTCGAAGAGCGGGTGGCGCGGAGGAGGTGAACGACAGCGCAGTCGACTATCTGCTCCGGCACGGAGTCGCTCGTACACCTTTTCCTCTCGCTACTCGTTCGTGTCTCCGCCGCAAGGACCGGCGTCCTTAAGCGACGCGACGCGCGAGGAACATCGTCTTTTTTTTTTTTAAGAACCAACGGGGTCATTCTCGATTCGTTTCTCAGGTATCTAGTAGTTGGACTTGAAACGCAAAGCTAGTGATATAAGAGGAAGACAGAGGACCAAATGGAAAGGGAGCGAAGAAGAACTTTCGATTAAAATCGCAAGAAAATTCATCGTTTGGAAAGTTTTGAGGCAGAATGCGGTAAAAGAAAATAGCAACCGCGACAGAGAAGCCTTCGAAGGCTTCAGGCCGCCGCAGCGATGCTGTTGCCGGCTGATATGCTGTCGGCCCAATCCAAGATGGTGTACCAAATCAACAAGTACTTCGGGGAACGCGTGATGACTAGAAAGAGTCAGGTGATGAAGACGATCCAAGAAGTGTGCCGCGTGGTTCAAGACGTTCTGAAGGAAGTCGAGGTACAGGAGCCGAGGTTCATCTCCTCTTTGACCGACTACAACGGTCGCTTCGACGGTCTGGACGTGATATCTCCGACGGAATTCGAGATCGTGATCTACCTGAATCAAATGGGGGTACTGAATTTCGTAGACGATGGAACATTGCCGGGATGCGCGGTGTTGAAGCTCAGCGACGGTCGAAAGCGATCCATGTCACTCTGGGTGGAGTTCATCACCGCGTCCGGCTACCTGTCCGCCCGGAAAATCCGTTCGAGATTTCAAACTCTGGTAGCACAGGCTTGTGATAAGTGTGCCTACAGGGACTCGGTAAAAATGATAGCAGATACAACAGAAGTGAAACTTCGAATCAGAGAGCGGTACGTGGTACAAATTACGCCAGCGTTCAAATGCGCTGGTCTGTGGCCCAGGTCAGCTTCTCACTGGCCCATCGCACATATACCTTGGCCACATCCTAATATCGTGGCTGAAGTGAAGACAGAAGGCTTCGACATGTTGTCGAAGGAGTGCATTGGTTTGCAAGGGAAACAATCCGCTATGGAGGGCGACGCCTGGGCGTTATCATTCATAGACGCGGAGAATCGTTTGCTTCAGGGTGGCAGTAGAAAGCGTTGTTTAAGCATTTTGAAAACTCTGAGGGACAGACATCTTGATCTACCTGGGAACCCGGTTACCAGCTATCATATGAAAACCTTATTATTGTACGAGTGCGAGAAACACCCGCACGAAGCAGAATGGGACGAAACGTGCATAGCGGATCGAATTAATGGCATTCTTTTGCAACTGATCTCCTGTCTACAGTGTCGCAGATGCCCACATTATTTTTTGCCAAACTTGGATCTGTTTAAGGGCAAATCGCCTAGTGGTTTAGAGAACGCGGCGAAGCAAGTGTGGAGACTCACCAGGGAACTATTAACGAATAGTCGAGCTCTAGAAAAGCTGTAGCGAAGAAAAATTCTGATGTGTATGGATCATCAAGAGCGAGGAAGTATCTGCTATTTCGAGCTCTATGAATTAATCAAAGGAGAGGTCGAATGAAACGCTGAGATCAAAGAAGATCGTTTTCCATTCAGCGATCTTATATATTGGAAACGCGAGTTGAAATGGGAACCTAAACTTCTGGACACCGCCGGAAGAATTTTCAAGAAGCTGCTCGGCCATTATAGAGAGTTTGAATCTCGTTTGCAAGTTGCGCTGTGTGTGCTCGAAAGAGAAAATACGCGTGTGTGATTTTGTGATTCACGAAGCCCGAGGACGATCGAACCAGTGCCATAAATACGCCGACGTCGAGAGTCTCTGTTTTAGTTTCGAGTCGCCGCGCCGACGGCAGCTATGTTGAATTACGATACTCGAACGATACCTAACTCTTAACCGGTGTTACTCGATTTGTTGCTCCACTCCGTTGTTATATCGTTTCGTTTTAATTAAAATATGTTAAAGGTACCGTCGAACATACGAGGAAGAAATAAGTGATTCGACGTAAATCTAAAATTATTTATGATTATAAATGAAGTTACGAATGAAAAATCACGGCAGAGTCATCGGTTACGGGTTATGCTTAATTTCCTTCTCTCATCGAACTGTCTCTTTTCTCCTGTCATTATGTACATACTATTTGAAAAATATTTATTGAAAGTGTACACGAGGTATGTGAAATACAATGCTATTTATATGGAACCGTATCCAAAGTCGTCATTTTCGTCTGTCAAGAGCAAAACACCCACTCCTCACCTACTCGAAATTTACACGGGAATCGAACTCGCGTAAATATTCTTTGGACGTACCGTTAAATGGTTCGCGTACGTTAATGTCGTTGGTTAGCTCTCGTAAATTTTATTTTCGCGCTTTTTCACCGCCGGAGAAACGGATCTTAAAATTGAATAGATTCTCACGTCGTTCGATTCAGCTGCTGTTCAGTGGATATTTCGATAAAGTATTCAGGCAAGTGTATTTCTTCTTTTATTTTTTTTTTTTTTTTTTTTTTTTGTGTTTAGTCTTCGCTCTAAACAGATTGCTGTCGCCACAGCAATCTTCCATTTGTCTTTACTATATAAAATTGAATAGAAATAAATAGTTTCCAGTGAGAGAAGAGAAGCTTCTAGTCGTGATGATATGGATTATAAACGTGAGTTACTACTTCTCACGTTATTGTCAGTGTCGTTATCGTTATTGTTCTTGTTTTCTTTTTTTACCCGTTTTGTTTGCTGATAGGCAAATTGCACCTTAACAGGACGAGGGTCTCATTCGTTATTCTTTAACCGGGTTATACTAGTTTCTGAACTTATACACGGTTAACCATGTTTGTCATCAGGCACGAAAACTACACTTGTTACACGTAATTTTTATTAGTTCCGTGAATAACGAATTTTGTTTTGTGAAAGAACTGTTGCATTGAAATTCTTTGGGGATTATGTAACGCCCCAGCTATGGTTCTTGGTAAATTTTAAAAGCTACATTAAGATGAAGAGGAAAAATGGAACTCAAGCTAATACTAAAATTTGGAACTCCATAGAAAAGTACCATATTTTAATTGTTACAGAGTGCCTAATATTCGAACTGAGAGACTCAATCAAGTGCTATGTTTCACCGATTTAACATCTTGAAAGTATTCTTTTATATCATAAAATTTGAAATTCTCATAAAATATATTCTTCTTTATGAGTAGAGAATATGTTAAACTATGTAAAATTTTTCACTATGAAATTTTTATATTATCACTCATGATAAAACTAGAAATAAAACTAACTATTCGAATAGCCTTGCATATGACACATGTGCAATATACATATATATATATATGCATAATAAGCAAAAATGATGAAAACGAACGAAAAATATGTTATCTATTAGCCAATTACTGTTCTATTATATTATACTATGTTTTTCCTAATTTTCGTTCGTGCTAATTACAAGAAAATATAGGGATGAGTATGCAACGACACTTCAAATACAACCTGTTCGTCAACTTAGTAATCATCGGATTAGCAAAAATTAGGATCGTAAAATATCTAACGACATGTACGAAGCGGATGTACGCGTGTAATCGATTTGCGGATGCAAACGTCCGCGTGAGTGATGTGAAGCAGCGGAAAACTGGCAACAATTCAAACAAAAATCGCTAATATCCGTGTTTACAGTGCATGCATCAAGAAAATTTCAAATAGTCGTTTGTTATGCATTTAATTTATACACTCGCAAAATCCACCATAAACTATAGCGTCCGTAAGTGTAAACGTCCAATGGAATCATATCGGTTATCGATCAAGAAATAGTCATGTATATTAATTAATATTTCTGTCTAATATGCAAACAGACTTGATTAATCGTGACTGTTACATAAGTTTTCGTCGAGTTCCGAATGAAATAAGGAAAATTAGAGCGAAACAGCGTCTATGCTTTGGAATTATCGTTTTGCATTTAGTCAGGTTACTCGTTGATGCGTTTCCATATTATTTTCGAATTGTTTATAAAAATCTAAACGTGCCCACTAGCTGTTAAGAGTGGGAAATTGCCTTAATTTGTTCTAGTGTCATATTAAATTAGTTTCATAGTGGATACTTAGGGTAATTAGAAGAGAATTAAGTGATTTTTTTTTTGTTGAAAACTATTTTTCACGTTGGAAATGCACGGTTTGAATATTACGTCGCATTTTCTTAATTACCAATTTATAATATCATAAACATTTTTTAGGTATATTATATGCTACTAGCAGACTTTTATGCGTTTTAGAATGGGAACTAGACAGTTGCTTTTTAACTTTCTATTTTCCAAAAGAAATTTTTTTTCTTGAACAAATATAGAAATAGAAAATATTTATCGCGTGTTAAATTTCCATGAAAAATTCGCGTGTTCCTGGTCTTTAGTTAAACCCTAATCTCGAGATCGGCGGCATTCCAGTAAACCAACGAACGAATACAACGCGATTGTTCGAAGAATAAGCTACCATGCAACGATTTCGTCAATCTCTAAGCATGAAATGAGAAAAGAATGATGAAATAGAATGGAAAAATACATAATTTAAATTAAGGACGAAAACAAGCGACGCACGCGACAATATTAACAAGCTCCTTTGCCAAATTTACAATTTCGTAGCGTGAACATTATCGCCGGTCCGTGGTTGCGTTCGTGGATTAAATATTAAGCAGTCATGCGTGCGACAAATTACCACGGTGAATAAATTTACATATTTATCTAGTTAATACCACGACTTCCAGTAGAAGGAAAACAAAAGTTGACTGGTAAGTTCGTCGAAAAAGCCTTCAGTGAACAACGAAGAAATTATATAAGCATGCTACAATTCGAGTGCAATTTTATTAATAAATCTTTTACGATCTAAAAAAATACGTTAAATCACAGTTAAGGAATTTTTCGATTTTTCCCCGAAAGAAAAAAGAAATGTATTTTCTGAACTCGTGTTATGTCTGGATTGTGTAGAATTATTGAATGCAGATGCAGAATACAAAATTATTTTGATTTTCGAAATTCAATGTATGCAAGAATCAGTTTATCGAGCGGGGAACAGTATTGACACAATGATTTAAATCGTTTACTTATTGAAATTCAAATTGTTTAAATTATTCCAAATTAACTCAAATCTAATTCATCGGAAGATATTATCGTATTTTTCGAATCCTTTCAAGATCGTGGATATTTCTTTCGCAAGAAGTTATATGTATATATTCTTCTCCATCGTATCTCGTGAAGAATGTTAAGATGTATTTGACTATTTTTACGACCCAACAAATGATTTAAAAATAAAGTGACCCAGGCCAAACAACGTTTTCTAGCGCACCCAATTGTATTAATACTTTCTTTCCTTTAATATAATATAATATAATCCTTTATCCCTTCTCTACGATCGAGTACCTTCAAGTACCTCCTACGTACCTCCCCCACAAGACTCCAGAACACGCGTCCTCCTTTCCGAAGCCAGTTTCTCGCGGTGAGTAAAGCACATTACGAAATTCGGCGTACTGGCCAAGAAGGAAGCGAGGAAAAAATTATGGCCGCGAAGCCGTCGAAATTATCAAAGTGGCGAGAATCGCGGAGGAACGATCAGGTCCCCACGTAAAAAAAAAAGAAAAAAAAAACAGAAAAAAGAAATGAAAGAAAAAGTAAAAGGAAGGGAAGAGGAAAGATCCAGACACGGTATGCTAATGAAGCCAGCCGTTTTCCTTGTTTTTGCCGCGATGTTCTTTGCGAACCCCGCAACAGATTCGACGCGTCGAGCCGCCTCTCACGGTCCACGATGGGCGATCTCGAGATCGATCTTGGCCATGGACCCCCGTGAAAACACTGTCTCAAGATCCGCGGAAACGGGTTTCTTGATCGGCGGTATCGATCCTTAAAGATAATCGAAGAGAAACTGAGACAAGACAACATGTGGTATTCCTCGGATGAATGTCTGCTTCTTTTCTTGAGATGAACGTTCACGAGTCATCCTCTTTATTTTTCTCTCGTTCGCTCAAAGAATTTTCGAAATGAAAAGAGACTACAATTAAAAGCAAATTTGAATTACGAAAGCTTAAACGAATGTCACAATATTAGAGTCGAACGATGTTTTACGGTATTAATTCATCTTACTTCTTTAGAATTTGAGTTGCATTCTACGTGCTATATCTTAATTTAAGTGGTTCGAACTGGTTTGTGTATAGTAAACTACTTTCAAAAGCTGTTTGTAGTTGTACGCGCAGTTATGTTCTCCTTTTTCTTATCTAGGTATAGAATACGGTATTCTAATATCCTACCTAATTTCTATCTAGGCGAAACACTTCGATAATCGGGAAATCGTTAACAATTTCTACGGTGACGATTATTCACTGACAATCTATTTGTCTACCTGTTTTTTTTTTTTTTTTTTTTTTTATCAATATTGATAAAGTCCAAGCAATCATGACACTAAAAATAGGAGTCGTCCATTTTTAACAGAGTGCGATTTAAACGTTATATGCTTGTGTATCTATGTTGTTAGTTTTCGTTTTATTATTATATGAATTTATTTTACCCTTTCATTATTACAGTTTTAACGAGCCATCCGTTTCAGCTAATTATTAATTCTTATCTTTCCCATCAAAATTGAAAATTATAATATATAATATACTGTAATTTACTTGTTTTACAAACAAGGAAACATCCAGTTCCAGTGAGTTAAGGGAAAGCAGGGATAAAAAGAAGTTAATAAGAGATTTTTTTGCTGATCATCGGCTAATTACATACCTGGCTATTTTGTAATCTTAGCTAAATTGCAAATAAGCTCGCCATATATAACTAGAATGCCAATTGCAGGAATACGGGCAGTATATGTTGGCAATAATTTATCCATCCATTTTCTCTGCGCAAATCGAGGATACGCATTAGCGCTATCATGATGGTTTCCACCAAATCGCACTCCACTAAACTCTTATTTATCTATATTGGAAGGAACTAGTCGATAATACCTGCGCATTCAAGGAAAAACGTGCAACTCGGTATTTTCTTACTTAAAACGTTCTGCTTAATATTTTTTTACTTTTCAAGTAGTACTGAAATATTTCAAGTTACTCTTCCTTTTAGTTTATAAGGAAAGCTACAATTATACAAGCTGTTACGAGATAATTACTGAATATTCTAGAATAATCGAAGAAAAAGAAGAAAGTGGAAAATCGTTAGTTTCTTCTTTTTCACTTCTGAGATGGTAGATAGAACATCTTAACTAAGAAGAGCAAGATTATAATACAGGTTTTCAGAACAGAAAAAAAAATGAACGAAACAACTCGCGAACGCGAGGAAACTCTATCCAGGAAATATCTTTTTAACGTAAAAGAGAAAAGAGACAGAAGAGAATATATAAGGGACACAAAGAAGAAGCAGAGCACAGAGGAACAGAAAACACAAGAAGAAGAGCGTAGGCAGAGAGGCCGCGGTCGCGGTTCGTCCTCCGGTTCTTCGCGGCTGGTCCACACGGCTGCCGAGACCTCCACCGCTATAAAACGCTCAGATAAAGCCGCGATGTTTATATGCGTGGATCGCGGCGAGAGGAGTGCCGTGTAGAAGGAAAGATATACCTGCCCGCGTGCGGCCGCCGACCAAATAATAAGACAAAAGCCGGGGGTGGACGACGCGGAGGAACAAGTAAAGGGCCAGAACTCGCGAATCCAGGGACCGACCGACAAGGACGGGGGAACGAACAAGGAGGGAAGGAAGCCACGAGAAGAAAGCTGTGTTCGATATTATTCGAATAAATTTTCGTTTGAACGAAGAACAGAATTTTATGAAATAAGATATCCATTATTCGTTCATTCAATTTTTTATTTATTTGATCGTTGTTTCTTTTTCATTCAATGTAATTATTTTTCGATTCATTTCGGAGAGAATGTTTGGATTCGTCGCTAATGCTAAAAAATGCTTTTCTTTGACAAACTAATCAGTGTTTTCCTTCGATTGACCAAGAGAAGTAGGAAATTACGAAAACAAACGACGATAGAGCCAACATTGAGAAATTTTGAGAAAATCAAAATACGTATCCAACATAAGGGAGTATCGGAAACAGCAAACTGATCGAAAGGGTGCGACGGGTGCGCGAACAGAAAAGAAGAGAACCAGACAGGAATGCACGGATGAATACGCCACATTGCAGAGGCTGTAGGTAGAGCTATGCTTATCTTAAGGCTCTGGCTCTCATTAAACTGCCTCTCTCCGCTTCATCGGCAGCTTCGATCGATCGCACGGATCACAGCCAACCTGCCATGTACGTCGATCTTCGTGCATATGTGCTGACATTCGTTGACGAGTGTGTGTGGGCGTAAAAAGAAGATCGACGAGCTGATCATTTAAAGGACATGCGTCAGTTTCGTTATCGTATTTAAAATTTTGTTAACCCTCAACTGGATCGTAGGGCGCCGATAAGAATTTAGGTCGAATTATATACTTAATTGTTTTACGCGATAAAAGTCATCATAATATTTATCGCTAACTATTGTAAAATGTAGGACACAGGTTAAAATTAAGTATTCTATACTTAAAACTTTTTACCTTTGCAAATAAACCATCTACTTCGTCAACATACTATATCGATGATTAAAGAAAAAGCAAAAGGCACTTTCCGAAAAGCGGTCCAATGTCCCAAGATCAAAATGATCGTAGACTTATAAATTATCATGGATTTTTCTTTTAAATTTCAACTTTTTTGACTATAGTAACCGCGGCAACAAATGGCATTCGATCGATGAAACGGCAGATTCCGTGAAAAGGGACCCAGAAAATATTCTTCAGATCGGTGGCATAATTATTTCAACGGGACCCGTCCATTCGTTTCATTGTCCAACATGTCGCGTCCTCGACATCCCCGAGTTTTATTGGCGGTCCCGGGAACGCGATCGTGCTCCCTCGCGCGCTCGCACACACGTTTCACCCCTTTTCGGCCCTGCCGGCCAAAGAGAAGAAAAAGACAAGAGACAAGGGCCTTACCTACCGATCGGTAACGCGATACCCCACGAACGATTCCTTTTTCTCCTGTGATGCACGCGCGTAAGACCGAGCAGCGACACGCTGAGACCGCTCGAGCCTTCGAGCCGGCAAAACGAGATTGTAAAAATAACGCGGGTGTCCCCGCTCGCACCCCCGTTCCCGAGTCGCGGCTTCAAATCATGTCGAAAACAGGGGGAAAATATAGGCTTTGAAATTCGAAACTTTTTTAGAGTGCACTGTTTCAGAGGGGGAATATAAGTACGATGGGGCGGATGCAGGATTGCAGATGAATCAGGTTTTGCAAGTTCTATACACGCGTTGATAAATATTCGCTAATTTTTGCGAATTTTTGTTTGAAAGTACGTTTACTATACGAATCGACGTCTATATATTGATTATTGTTAGACTGCGGATATTTATGCAATAAAGTTCGGTGTTTATGAAGTTAATTAAAGAAATAGTGGTGTGAAGGCAGACGTAACATGTGCTATAGTATTCATATTTTTACACGTTATAGTGATTCGTATTAGAGTGCTGGCGTTTTAATAAGAAACGCGATAGTTCTACTTGAAAATTCAAAAATGTTGGATGAATTAGCTCGATGACTTTGCCTGATCGTACGCGTGAAATCGTATTTTGTAACATTTCTTAGATCGTTTCATTAGCTGTCCGATGGAATTATATGTATAGCGTATAGCAACTTCGTATTAATTTAAACGAAAATGGTTGAACCCGAAGTCAAGGAGACAGAATTTATGCGGTTCTTAATCTTGTGCAGTCTGGTGGTTTCGCTCCAACTGAGCATAAAAAGCGACCGTCTAAGCCGATTGGCTGTTGGAAATAGAGGAATAGTACTTTTATGTAGGGTAATTAGTAAAATGGAGGATACTTGGAGTGAAAAGATTAATCACAGCGTAGTGTGACATAAAGCTGCGAGTGAAAGAAAAAGTTACAAGCCAATAGATAGATAGAATTTTTACATGCAGAAGGATAATCACGCAAAAAGCTGATTTGTTATTGAAATTCATGAAGCTGAACAAATTCCGGGAACTCAATTGAAAAACGTGCATATCCGCGTTTTGTAAGAAGTGTCTGGTCGTTTTACTATGAAAGACAACCATTGCAACATGCAACCATGTCAACTGTTTATTCAATAGAATAAATGTACCTATTCGTATACGTTGTAGCATAATTTATTTCTTTTCAATGCAAATGCAGGCTGGTTTTGATTCTTATTCATTTATTACGTTAGTTAAGCTGCGTAGTAAATGTATCTTCTCAACGTAAGTTATTGAAATAGTTTCTGAGGATGTTTTTGAATATGCATTATACAAATACTGGACCTTACTTGATATTTACGTACTTACATGTACTTCTAAGATAACGAGATTTTAATAGCAATCGATGTTAATGGAGATCTACCTTCCTTGGTACTAGATGTTCGAAAGAATCGACGTCACGGTAGCGTAGCTGGTTTTGATAAAACTGGAATGTCGAAATGTCATCGTGGCTCTCGTAGAAACTACTTTTCTTCAATGGTAATATAGAGATATAGATATCATCAACGAATTACCATCTAAACAAGAATTTCTGTTACTTGTTTTAACGCTAAGCTACATAATGGGCATTAAAAACTTTGAACGTTATATATTAATTTAAAGCGAAAACTATAAATTGATTTGCATCGTAATAGTTTGAAACTTACTCTGTCACAAATAAAAAATAAAATTTAGCTTTTAAAACACTGTTGGTCGACTATTTTATGCAAAAACTAATAACTTATGCTGCTGGATGTCGTCAATTGCCAGATGGGAGGATAAGCACGAGTAGTAGTAGTATATAATAAAAACTTCGCTTTATAAATTAATTTCTTATTTTCTCATCTTAAAGGAATAAAAACTATAGAACATTCTGGTCAATAGCGGAAGGAGATCATTAAAACTCCCTCAAAATAGGAAAATATCTCTCTGAAGCGACACTTCCTTGGTCACATGTGCGCTTTCGCCAACACGTTAGCCAACCCACTACTCGAGACCACTTACCAGCGACATTATCCTACGAACCGTCACAGCTTTATGAGCAAAACCACTTAGTGTATCGCTGGCGTAAGAGGTTGGGGTCATCGCATGCGTATGAAACATTGATGAAGTCGAGGTCGGGGTGATACGCTGCGTCTTGGACTCATGAAAATATTGTGTCACGCGAAATCCTTCGAACCGGATCGACCACGAACTGTGGTCTCTGATCGAACAAAAAGCTGCTGCAGCAATATTAATAGCGACCTTCGTTGAGGGATCATTGTCACGCAATGTCTACTCTATGAGATCAACGAGATGCTCATCTCCTATCTAACGTTTTTACGTTTATTCCTCTAGCAGTTCAAGCAGACACTCCGACAAAAAGATCTCGAAGAGAATTTCTATAATGCCATTGCGAATCTACGTTCTTATTGCCACGATATCTACGTTCAATTTATCTTCTTTGTACTTTGTAAAAATGACATTTCCTAATAAGCGAATTGCGAATCTATATAGAATTTCATATTTTTATTAATATAACTAAAGACATAAAACCTATACAAAAACTTATTTAATCCGTTACATATTACGACAAGTACTTCAATTTTGAATATTCTTTCTAATTTTTATAAACCACGCGCATTTTTTACATTTTTGCACGTTCAAAGTTCCTATAAATTCATAACAATCCGTAATCTATTAATAAACATATTTCAAGTATCGTATACGCGCCGTCATATATAAGTACATGCCTGATGCTCAAAAAAAGTCCTACTTTAATAGTCGCCACAGTCTCAGTTGCCATGCTGTTCAGAGTCGAAGGATTTATCTCAGATGTTTAAGCGGTTGATATGAATACAACCGTAAATGGACTGACTAAACGTGTATCAATACTTAATAAGGTAACCAGTTAAGTAATCTTTCGTTTATGAAGTACCTGAACGAGTTGTTATCACCGTAGCGAACGATCGAGTCGCGATTCGGGTATCGTTCAACAAGTCCAACAGGTCCATTCGGCTGGTTAAATATACTGGAGCACAAAGTATCTACAATTAATGTTGTCCTTACGATACCAGCACCGGATAGTCCGCATCATTTCGACTTATTTGCACGTTCCATCGAAAGTAACTCCCGAATGTTTTTCGACGATCTCGTCCGAGATAATCGGAAGATTCTTGGGTCTTTTAGTTTTTTGCCACGCACGGGCAGATGCGAAATTAACGGGCGACTTTTTAATAAGAAACGAGGAGCACGAGAAAGGGAGGCTGGTTTTACGGCACAGATAACGACGGGCCGAGTGGGTGAGAAAAGTGTCACGGGCATCCGGTGATCTGGCTAATGTTCGGCTCCGCCGCTGAGCAGACGGCTCCCTTTGTTCTCGCCGCGTCTAAACATCGCTCCTTACTGATGCGCTACTCCTCCTACGCGTCCACTGTGAGACGTATTAGGCTGAATGCGTTGAAAACGCGCCCCGATAAATCACAGCACCGATCTTCCGGCCAGCGACGCTCGCTTCGCGTCGAGAGTGTAACTACCCTCTTAAATCGTCGACGTAGCGCAACCGAGAGCTTTTAAGTGACGGAAGCCTCGTATTCACACATTCATGTGTTATAAAAAAGAATAAAATAGGAGGGAAGAAGCTGTAAGTAGATACTTGTGAAAGAGTCTTTAATTAAAACTCGAACATGTGCTGGGAAAAAATGTTCTATCTCAGTCTTCTGGACGACGAAAATTTTGATACTCGTATTGTGGAAAGAAACGTTTATCGATGGAGTTTCTTCTGTAAAACTTTTAACATCTTTTACTAAGAATTTGGGATAATGTAGTTGATAAACATTACCTTTGCAAGTATAAGTTCCAATTCTACTTTTTTCTAAACTTTTGTAAGGGCAGAATGTGAGTTTATTTTAAAAGCTCCTAAAATCTAGAAAGTAAAGTATCGTAGACGAAGAGACGATAGAATGTAAATAGAGTGAAATTTTTTAATTAAAAATTGTTCGTGTGATCGCCGAAGAAAATTTGGGGGGGGGGTGATTAAATAATTCAGCGGCAGAGAAAATAAAGAAGAGAGTATAGGAGTTTCTTTTATGACGAGAAACACTTTTGGTTATTAAAGTTTCGCAGCGGGCCACGTGTCCGCATTACTTTTTGAACGCCATCTTGAGAGAAAGTTGGCTCGTGGGAGTTATATTTCACGGCGATGGATTGTGTGAATTGATATAAATGGTTGTTGCTCCCGTTAGCTGTTCGATCGATGAATTACGATGGTCTACAAGACTCGCTGTAATTTTAGGATGGGTAAGAAAAATCAATAACTTCTTCTATCGAAGAATAAATAGGAGAAGACGAGAAAATCCATATGACATCGGTGAATTACTTTCGTACACACAATTTCAATTCTTTACGTTGAAAGGGGTAAGTAAATTGAATCATCCTCCCAGCGACAACCTCTGTAACATCGTTACCAGAGAAAGGGGTAGCGGACGAGCTAAGTGCTGTCCAAATATAATTTGTCACCGATGAGACAAACAAACAGAAGCGATAATTCCTCGCTTGCTAAGCACAACTTTTGTTTTCAAAACTTATCACTCTTGCAATTCTCACCCTAATTATTCTCCTGAGAAATCTGCTCACAATCATTTACTACAAGTATATAAAAATCCACAGTCTAATAATCATCCAAATTATATATGTATAATTATTCCAAAAGCTTCATAAACGATTCTCATAAAATATTTTCCTATCGTTCGTAAAAGATCTGTCTACGGCCGACTGTTTTGTATGAAAAACCAAGAACAGATTCATTTAACGAAACCAACATCGATTCGTTTCACATGACACGTTTTTCGATTGTAAACCGGTTCGAGTTCGGCCGAAAATTCGATTAGTTCCGGAGGCGGCGCTAGCTACGTCCGAACGAGCGGAGATTTATGTGTCAAAAGTGCGAGGCTATGGGCGGGGGTGTCGCGTGGCAAGCGGCAATAAGGGAAAATCGGTAGTCATCTAGCTTTTCCCTGGGGAGAGCACGGATGAGCTTGTGGGAACAGTGACGGAAGGAGGACAGCGTAAAACAACGTTACGGGCATCGCTCTATTTCTGGCCAAGCCATCCTCGAGGAACAAGAGGGGCAGAGGGCCATCAGGATTGATGCGTCCTTTTGCTTGAATTATTACCGAGTCCTGCCATTCCTTCCCTCCTTTTTTTCCCACTTTCCACTCTCCACATCTTAACTTCACTGGTTTTCCTATTGCTCTTTTAAGCTGTTTTCACAAACAGTCCTTCCACTCGAGAAACATTCACAACGAAACTTTGCAGTTGCACTCGATCTTCCTTAATTCTCACGAATCGTCGTCTATATTGGTTATTTACAGTCGTAACTTCGTGGCCACGACCATAAAGCTACTTTATCCGGAGGTGATTTCTGCGCGTGGATTTAAGCGAACGCACGATAGCTTTCTCGTAGTCTAATTTGGCACGTCATCCACCGTTTTAGGATAAACAATGTGATTTACTCACCGACATCGGCTGAACTACCGACCTTGCTCGTGATCGTGGCAAATTGTTGCAAGAAACTGAAAGTTCGTCGATTACTCACCTGAAATCAAAATAAGAACAAAGAGGGTTAAACTGGGTGAAGAGGGTTTCACAACAGGGAAATGTATGAAGAATTGAAAAGAATGCGACTATGCTGGGTTTATTTGTGTATCGTTAGTGATAAAGAGGGAGCGTTAATGCTGTCGCTGAAGTAGTTTGCCGCTACATGAACTTGTCAAAAGTTATGAAAACAAATCGAATCAGTACTTTGAGCGCTTTAGGTGTCTTTAAAAAACTGGTTCGTGTCGTTATTGTTACGTGGCGTACATTTAATGTAAAATAATAATCTCATTAATTCGCTTGTATTAAAATATTTCAATTCCAACTTATTTCCCCAAATCCCAAACCTAACAGAATAAAATCTACTACAACGATCTCAAAAACAGTCTCAAAAATAACAGATTGCATAAATACGAGTAGTTATCGTGCATATAGATAAACACATACATGGAGGATTATTAATGACGCGTATCGGTAATATACCTGCGATTACGTTAATATAGGTGAATGCATTTCCGTGTCGCATTAGCAAATTCGAGTCGCGTATCAGACCGGCGTTAACAACTTTCGTCCGTTTCTTTTTCATAGGAACCGCTCGCGCGTCGTAGCGTTATCTCATCGATTCCGCTGGTTAAACTGGTAAAAATAAACTTTATGGTCGCGACAACGGGTGACAAGCGAGCAGAAAGAGAGAGAGAAAGAGGGCGAGAGAAGCCGAAGCAAGGTATTCGTTGGTCGTCGAGACACGACGTGGCGACGTGAATGCTAAATAGATCGTAGTGCAGTCGTTGTACGTCTAAAGTGCCCGGTTTATGGACGTTTCTCGGAAAAAATAGCAGTCACAGCGCAACGCAGCGAGGTGACCGGTAGTCGCTCACGCGCGAAATGACGTTAACAAGTTGATTCTCCGGTGTAATAACTTACTACGTTTTAGGCATTCGATTTTTCAAACGTTCTCGCCCTCGTGTAGATTGTCTCTCGCCGGTTTCGTGCCAGTCCTTTCACTTCGCCAAGCCACCGGGTGCTTTATAGCCCCGCGTCCCTTTTCATTTGCCTCTCCTCCTCTTCAACGAGAACCTAACTCCGCGTGATTCGCGTTTTTCTTAGCGTCTCAAATGCTACCTCGCACGAAACCTTCCTTGCTTCTCGGCGTTGCTCGCGGCGCCCGTTTACCTCTGTGTCGGATCAATTGCGGAACAGCCAAACGATTTACGAATAATATCCCGTTGTCACGAATTCACGAGGGAGAATATCCTCTGTGGAAATAGAAAAGACTACAATGTCGCTGTCGCGGATATCAATCCTGGGTAAATACTTTCTGAGCTATGGACGAACGATAATAACGATTTACGAGCTATCATAAAATAGATATAGGATTTCAAGTCATAAATTAATTTATAGAATTCTTGGAAACAGAAGTTAATGTCCAAAATAATTATGTAAATAACGACACAACGAATTTTTACAGCGACAATCTAAAAATACCAATAATCCTGTTTCGATGTCTTAATATTCTTTAGTATGCAAACGCCTCTAATAAAAATGTAGCAACATTAATAAATTTCGAAATTCAATTGTTGCCAATACTATGACCAGCTTGTCAGCGAGAAAGTTCGCGAAGACGGAAGAAAGAGAAGAAAAAGGGAATATTTTTCGGCGGTATCTCGAACGTACATCGACGAACTGCCAACAATTAATCCGGACGGACAACGGCGTGGAACGGGACCGTAACTCTATATCGTATAGGACCCCCCCTAAGTTCGAGCTTAAAGATGAAGCCAACAAGAAAGGGTGGTGGAGAGAGGACGACTAGGTTCTGATCTCGTATCGTATTTCGTGTTATTCAAATGCCAACAATGCCATTAAAGGATTTCATTGGTAATCCCTTGGCCGCAGTTGGCGGGAGCACCCGATGGTGCACGATGGCGAAAACACCCAGAGGCACAAAGAGTCGGTCGTTCCTGTACACCAGAGCAGAAACGGACGCAAACAGCCCGCAGGACAATACAACCGGGTTCTATCTGTGCTCTTTGTTCTTTCCGATCAGCTACTGCCAGCCACCCAACGTTGCTTCCACTTCCCTTCCACCAGGAAGCGGACGACCTTCGCGCTGCCACATGTTTTGCCGTTTTTCATACAAACAGGAAGTTCACTGATATCCTTTGTGGGTTGTAGGTCAATTCACGATGATGTAATAAGGTAATACAACAGATTCTGCATAATTATCTTGTTTACGATGTCGTTACGAATGTGAGATAGATTTTTATATTCGCTTCAGAAGGAGAGGAACGTCGTTTTTATTGCTCTGCGAAAGATTTGTTATTTATGACGGATAGGTGACACGACAGATTTTTGCGACACTCGCATAGGTGACACTCCGTGGTAAAAATTAAGTGGTGAAATAAGTTAGTAAAATATTTCATACTTTATGTCATTTGTACTCTGATTTGGACGAGGATTTGTTCAGTACAATAGAGATGGCTACATATTTTCTGCGTGTCAATGGAAGTTTGTTTTTTTGGAACACTCGAGTTACACCATAGGGGAGAAGGCAAGTGACGTTTTATTTGAGAACGAATGTTGATGGTTTCGTAGGAGTCTCTAAAACGAAGAGGAAATCGGGATCAGATGGGGATGAAGTCATCACCGGTGGAGCGAAACAGCAACCCCAGCAAGGCCGTTGGTTCGGAAACAATCACATTATACTTTGTACATCGAGCTCTCTGTCTATCCCTTCCACGATACCACCCTTGTTTTGGGGTGGGCCAACGTAATGTAATGATTCTTTATTCCTTTAAGCTGGAAGGACTAATGACTGCTGGACCCTTGATGCATTAATTAAGTCACTTTCAACTCAAAGATATTATACAGGGTGACCTTTAATCGCGTTATATTCAATTTCAATGTAATTAAACACATATTACTCTCCTAAAATAATTTTAAATTCAGTGACAATAACATTCATCTACCGTGCTTGCTCATCATCTAAAAACCACAATTATATAGAATATCTGAGATACTAAGATTTTGTAAAAAATATTCAAATTAATGCTGCATCAAATGAAACATTCCACCACAGCTGGAAATTTGAAGAGTTGCCTTAAATTGACATATCGTCCAATTGTGTTACATAAACTCAATGGTATCGGTGAATGTTCAATTCGTAATAAATTCCAGACCAGAGAAGATGGGCCAGGGGTCATTAAGCCTAGTATTATAAATGCATTAAATACTGGAAGGCGATGGGATGAGTCAGAATCCGCAGCAACGGGAAGCTGGATTTCGGGAGGGTGGCAGGTGGCGCCAATTTTACGGACCGACGGCTGTGACGGATGTAACGAGACGCAGTTCTGTGCGAGCGTTCGTCACACGTGGTCGCTTCGCTGGGCACGATGTCATGGCTGATTTTATGGGAAATGGGGGTGGATGCTTCGTTCGCGAGATCAAAAATCATCCCCTTTGGCGCTGAACCGAGGAACTAGTGCACGTTTAACGAGATTGAGAAGAAAATATTCCAATATGGTGAATATTCGAAATCAGTTCTATGTTCACGATGAATATTCAGTAAATTTCGCGGATACTTATGTATAATTGTTTATTATTAAATGATACTCTTCAGACATAGAATAATTATGATATTAGTCGGTTGAAGGTAATTTCATTCTCGTCGTTTGTGTGGATAAAGATGCTAACAATTTTCAATTGCATAAGTATGTGATTCCGAAGGTTGAGCATAATTCTGTGGTTGATAGTCGATCAATAACAGGAATTTGTATAATCAGTGATACGATAACCAACATCCCGCTGTGAAAATCAGAAACGGAACATCAGATGTTGATTTTCCAGCCATGTTTCATTACCATCGTAGCAACGAAGCTTGTAATATATATGATTAATTTATAATATATGTAATATGCATGATTTTAATAGGCGTTATAAAAAAATCGAGATAAGTATCCGTTTTATCTGATGTTCTTTCTGAATTTTTGAAATGCTTTCAACCTTGGTTGCTTGCATTTGATACTTGGATTGATAAATTCCAACTTCGCATGATAAAGTCAATAAAAAATTTTCAGCTCACATCCAATTAAATCTCTCATTTAAATATCGCTTGTGATAAGGTCTTTAAAGTATAAGAAGATATTCTCACGCACCAAATTTATTACCAGATCTACATCCGCCAATAAAACCAAGCACGACGCTATGATCTAAAACAACTCAACCTAATTCTCATCGTCGTGCATTAGCCAAATGCTGGAAGCTCTCTAGCAAACTTATTAATTCTAAGCCCATCTCCCGAAGTAACCTAATTACAGTCAAATGGAATGAAAAAAATATGTAAAATATATGTATCCTATTAGCCTACGCTCGAATGCCTGAGTCCAATACTCAAAGGAACTATAAGAAACACGGGGGCTAGAGTTGCGGGCCTTCCTTAATAAACGCGAACGGTTGGAGACGTTCTCCATTTGGTGCATCGTTAATCATCATCAACCGACCTTCCGTTAAATGGTTCCATTTCACGATATACTTTAAAACAATCTTATCGACCACCCTTTCCTTCTCTTCCTCTCTCCATCAGGATCTACGTGACTGGCAACTGGTTGCGTGCACAGTATCATAGAGGCGCACACTTTTACCACGAGCACATAGAACCGGTAGTCCGATGGGGGCCATTGTGGCCAGGTATTCAGTCAGTTTTCTAGGTGTTGTGTATCGTTGTATAGCACAGGTATAGATGGCGCGCGTGGCTCATTAGTGCTAATGAGTAATGAGCCGATGATTAGAGGAGGCGGTCCGGAGGCGTGGCGCCACCTTGATCTCGCCGACGAAGCGCAAAGCAAACCTTCTTTGCTGCCCATTCTTCTGCCTCTTCCACCTTTTTTCCTTTTCTCCACGGCCTCGTGTTCATCTTGTTGCGCGCGACCCGTTCGCCATCCCCCTCTTCGCGATCCTACCCACGACCAGTTCACCAGCCGGTCACCGACGAACCTCCGCAGCCTCGATCTCGGAAGATTCAGCTTCGCTATCGCGTTACCACGTTCCACGAACCGGCCTTTCGCTCGGATCTTTTCCTCGAATTCAATAAGGTTCAAATAGCGTGGGAAGTTGAATGAAATTCGAAAATTTCGTGTCGAATTTCAATCATTTTCTCGTTGCTTATTGCGTTTTTATGTTCCGATTTTTGGACTGTTAATTGTACGGAAGAACGAAAGAATTATTGCTGAAGTTAAGAATATGATAGAGATCTATTGTGAGCCTAACAGTTCATATAACTGGGGTTAATTTAATTAGTAGGAGTTTATGAATCGCATATATTATTTGTTGTTTATGATTTTTCGTTCAAACAATGATTTCCCATTCGGATAAGTGAATTTAATCGGCTGGTGTACAGTTAGTCGGATACTAACTAAAATTTCGTTGCAATAAATAGAGTTCTACTGTATACAGTTTGCTGAATGGTCGAAGCCCGAGGCGTCGAGCTCGCGTCAGCACGATTACGTCAATCCATCGCGGCTTCTCTGATGCCGTGCCGTTCTGATTAGGTCGTTAGGCTCGCTAATGCGGCCATAAAGTTTCTAATTTAACGAACACGGTTGTTCTGGTCTCATTTACGTGTGTCCATACTTATAAATTTACCACGCTCCTCACACACTATGTACATACTCTCTTCATCACTAGGAGAAATTAAATTACTCTAATTGCTAAGGATTGAAAAAACTCATCGAAAAATAAGAAGAACGAATAGAAAACAACGTGAAGCATACGTGAAACGCATCAAACACGCAATCAAGCGTTCGCCAGATTTTTGCCAGGCCGTAACCCTTGATTCTAGTCGGTAGGTCGATGACACCACGCCCACTTGACCGGTCGGTTATTATTCGAGGCCGGTAATAATAACATAACGACGCACGAGAAAGTCCGTTTCAGGTGAAAAAGAGGCGGATAGAAAGGGAAAGAAAGGTCCCTGGGCCACGGAGCCGGTGTCCCGCGGCTAGTGTCAACGTTTGACTTTACGAGGGAGCTGGCAGCCACGAGAATGGGAGAAAGGCCGTGGCTTGCAGGGGTCCACCGGCTACAATGGCCACCCGCCGCGGCGAAACCAGCCCCCTCGACTCCTGGACGAGTTAATGTTATTCCGCGCCATCCATGTATAGTTGCGTTTCTATTAAATAGACGTCAATCATACGATCCAGCGGAGATTTATGCTTCCCACCGAACATCAGGGTGGCCCATCCAGAGGGACACAATTTTTAATAACCTCGCGAACCCGTGCATCCCGATGACCTGATTGCAACTAGTCTTTTTGTACGAGCGGTAGAAGAATCTTCGAGTTTGATAATTATATTTATTGCGTGAATATTCGTTAGCAAATAATGTCGAGTGAGTGAGTTGTAGTAATTTGTTTTATACCGTAGATCTGTCGATACTTTGGTGTAATAGTACGCTTGAATTTGAACGAGACAAAGGTGTCACATGGGGTGCGATAATGAAAGAGCAACGACTCGTTTCTATCGTATCTTATTATTTAAGACAGACGAAGATTATTAGTTGAAACGAATATTGGTTGGGACGTGCATCCATAATATCACTAAGATTTGTAATCCGCCGAATCATATTCGTTTTTCATCACATGTAACGTATGTCAGCAAATTAAAATCTTCCAAACCTTATCACTAGCTATCTCTCTAAATTTTCCTTGTTAATCACGATCAATAAAATACCGCGAAATTATCTTTCAGCAAATTGCATCAAGGTAAACGTTTCGCATGGCCGCGCTCGAGAAGCGGCGTCACGAAATCCACAAGGTTCAAGCCGACGGAAAAAAGAAGAGAAGGATAAAAAGTAAATAGCGAAGCGTATCTCGCGTGCAACGCGCCGGAAAAAGATCGGTCACTCTCTTCCTCCAGTTACGTGTTTTTCAAACAGGCCGCCACTGGGTCGGGGGTGATCCTCGGAGAAATACCAGCGTTGTTCCCTTTTCCTTTTTCCAAAAGAGTAACCTGATCCTGTTATTCGCGCGGCAGAGCTCACCAGCTCGAGACTGGTGCTCCTGCTATCCGCCCCTTTTTTTTACCCTCACTGTTTTCCTGAGAGTATAATATGCGTGAAGAAGATCGGCTGCACGATAAGTGAAACCCTTGGGTTACCGAGTCAAGCAGGTATCGAGGATCTACCGACGACCTAATAGAATCTGAAGTGCGTATATTATCGGTAGCCAGGAACCGGGAATCGTGATGCTACACCGCACGCATGCTCGCCAACCCACAAATATAAATAACGATCTACGAATTTGGGAGCTTAAATTTTTGAATAATGAGGAAATGAGGAAGAAACACGAAGTTTTGTACGATAACGATGGTTTTGTAAAGAAGTTTCCATTTTTTTACTGTTTCGAAAGTTTTCCATTTTTTCGGAGGTTTTCTGTTTTATGTTGGGATTTATTTGAATTTTTAAGTTTAAGAATTGAGATTTCACGAAGTCATATTAATATGTCTCTCGTTGAACGTTTTGAAAATTCTTAGATATTTATTTTTGCCGATTTGGTAAAAATAGTGTCAAATAACAGGAATTTTGTATCTTTTGAATATTTATAAAACAGGGTACGTAATGTGGCAAGAAAATTATAATCGAAATCCAATGATAAACTTACATGTTTAACGTAACGATATATTATAAAATTCTCAGGAAATTTATGATTTCGCGGTTAATTATTAATGAACTAATACGCGTTTTTTATTTTCATATAACGCAACGACAAGAAATGGAACTGAAATGGCAAATTGCATAAGCTGTAACCGGTTCTAATGAAACTTTATAAAGCAATGAGAAATCGAAAAATATTTGATCGCTATTAAAGTAAAATAATGTTTTCTGTCTAATAAGTCAGATAAATTTATGTAAAGATTAGAAACGTATATCTCGGACACGCTCCCAATCACAAATTCTCCAATAACATGTTAAACTATTAAATGGGAAAGGAGAGTTAACTCGTCACTTCGATTACCAACATTTAAATTTATTTACATAGAGATTCTCGGTTTTCTTAATACATAATTAGTCGTATATTAAAAACTGGGAGTAAAGTCTAGTTTCGGAATCTAAAAGAACTTTCTGATTAAAAAACAACCTAGTTAACATGTTAAATTCCTCGTTTAACTGGATGTTTAATTTAATCCTCGAAGCATTAGATATACATGTTTGTTGGAAAGAATTCTGTGTTATTATAAATAATATGTATCTTCATTCTCAAAAAATTGAAATAATTTGAATCGCCCATGTTTATGACGTCTTTTCATTTTTAATTTCAAGCTTTCACAGTATGGTCTTGACCAACTTGGCTGATTGTTTTTAATCAAAATCTATTTTGGAAACACGATCTTTCAAAGATTAGTCGTCGATACATAAATTATAATAAAGAGTGTTAGGATATCTGAATAACATTAACTGTGAAAACATAGAATCTTTTTTTCTATATAAATTTCTATATCTGTCCGTGCAAATAGTTATCATGACAACATAATCCATCGGTCAGCTTTCATACCATACACCTGTTCCAAAACAGCAAACAGTAATTCACGGAATATTGAACGTCATTGCCGAGTGACGATCGAAACGTCAAACATATCCAAGTCCATCGTAATAAATCTTTCGTGCTAGCTTCCAGAAGCGAGACGAAGCTATTTCAAACTTCAAACCCACCAGTAACGTTGGCCATAGTGTGGCACCTGTTGTGCAAGCTGTACATTTGCATTTTCTTGGCGATTCAACCATGTGACATTCACCTTTCTTATCGGCTCTTTATCGTTAATGGCCCCTCGAACGTCTTCAGTCGAATCGATCGAATTTATTTCTGTTTTATCGCGACGACGCGAAACAGGGTTCCTGGATGAACGTAAAATATGCGCCAGATAAATTTTTCATGGGTGTAGGTTTCCTCCTTATCAATATGGCCCTTGAGGAATCGTATAAACGACATGGAACGGCGCGGAGAACGAAGCGCGGCTTGAATTGCAGATCATTCGATCGGTACGTGACGCGTTGCTTGTTGCCTCGTGGAACGTCTTATTCATCGTGACCCCACGTTCAGTCGCTTGGCCTTTTTTTCCGACGAGTCATGTTTCGTTGACGATCCACGATCGAAATGAGTTTGTCTGTCAAGAGGCAACGTCGTGCGGGACGGGAGACATTAACGATTGGGAACGATGTTGTAGCTTCGTGTCATTGCAACGAACGGTTCGAGGTAAGTTACGATTGTGGTAGGGATCATGTAAGTTTATAGAAAGAGTAATCTTGTTACCGAAGGAAAGAATGTTTTCCGTAAGAGATTCGTGAAACTAATACATGATAAAGAAAGTGATTGAAAAAAAGTACATTACTTTCCATTTTTTTTATAATTCCGTTACGAATCTTATGAATTCTTGTTATACTAAGAGAAAGGAAATAACCTTTCATTCATTGATATCACTGACTTGTAAGCGTCATTGAAGAAATGCCCTTGAACGACTGTGATTTCAATTCCATATTTAAGTCTCTTCTAATTAATAAGTACAGATAGCAATAAAATCATCAGTATTTTCTAAAGAGCAAAGTGTCACGGTTGATCCTGCACTACACATCGACTCCCTCGGAAAGTATCGGTAGAGTCTGGTGGAAGGGCTGCCAGGTGACGGCGGCGCCTCGCAACGCATCCATCTTCGTGCTCGGGCCTGTTTAGGTCCATCCCTATGGTCTTCCATCCTCGTGCGGCTTTTGAAACACGAGGAGGCCAAAAGATGAACAAAGTCTAACTAACGATCAGACAGAGAAAGAAGGAAGGGGAACTCAAACTTGGCGGTTATTTATTAGAGGACCTCGTTAAGGTCCATCCGCGTAGCCGAGTCTCCGGTCTCTGGATACGGAGAGCTGTCACACCCGCGTTATCTGACCGGACGCATTGTTTTAATCTCCCACCGAAACAGTCTCTCTCCTCTTTCCTTTTTCTCCCCCTTTTATCCTTCCTTCTTCCATAAACGAACACGCAAAGTCTTC
The DNA here is from genome assembly GCF_041682495.2 of Bombus fervidus. NCBI lineage: Eukaryota > Metazoa > Arthropoda > Insecta > Hymenoptera > Apidae > Bombus > Bombus fervidus. The sequence continues at coordinate 17,496,024 of NC_091517.1, forward strand.
GTTCCTTCTTTCGTATCTCCTTCGTTGTCGTATTACTGGTTCCCGATGGTCCGTTTCGACGTGACTAACCTACGACCAAGCAACAGTTCCTCTCATCGGTCGTATGGCGCAAACGCGAGCTCTTCTCTTGGTAGATACGATCTCGTTGCGCCGGTTTCTTGGCCAGAAACATAGGTGCCGAGCAAAGATACGAGCCGCCGTTTGCCACGGAGATTGATCACGCTGTCGTTCGAGAGGCAAGGAAGCCACGCGATGCGGTTGCTTCGTCTGTCGTCGTCGGGTTGGTACAGACAGACACGGTGAGGCTTCCTTCTTCTCGTTTTGCCCCGCGAACCGGCAATTCGAGCGAAACCTCGGGTGAGGATCTAAGGCACATTTAGGTCTCGAGTCGTGTTTTCAGTTAAATACGGGTTTACGGGCCGAGCTGTTCACGCGAACGAACTTGGCTTCTTGCGCCGTGTTACCATTTTTATGGTCTTTAATGTAAACGAAATAACCATCCGCTCCAATTCATCACTCGTACGCGATTGTTAGCCGCGTTACAAATGATGGGAGATTATATAGAAAGAGAATATCCTCTACGGTGGATAGTTCCACGATTTATGATATCCCTTTCGTTTTGTAACGCAAATGTATTGTAAATATTTCACCGGTGGATTATGGAGCACGGGGCGAAATTATACGGGGTGTTGAGAGAAAAACATTAAGGGGAATGAAAGATGCCTGATCAACATAGAACATAAGAGTGATGTTTTTCGTGTAAAATGTAACTGAATACTTCCTTTCGTGGAGTATTTACGAGCTTAATTTATTATTTCTCTATGGACTGGCAACAATCCAAACCTTTCCAATTTTCATTCAACACATCCAAACTTTTTCAAGCTCTTCACCCTTTCATTGTTAAATTTGTAGGGGTTCAGCGTATGATAGATACGTATTTCAGGAGATCGTATTATTAAGGTTTCAGTAGTGTAAGGATCAATCAAATACTTTGAACACTTGTTCCATTGCCAGAAAAGAACTCACTAAGTGAAGGCAATCGAAAACACGTATCTGAAGAGAAGGTATCCGTCGATGGGCGATATCAAATGCAAAACGAACGACAGTTTCGGGTGAAAGCCTGGCGGGGCCATTGCGCGTTACAAGTGTAATATACAGCTTATTATATATCACAATTCCGGTCGCGGTGCTTGGACGTTTACGAGCATAGCTAAAGGCGCCTTTTGTAGGACAGCGACGGTACAATGTCAGGTGTCCCCAACGCGGTGTTTCACGTGGGCACATGCTGCCGTTGCCGTCTCACAGCGTCTTCCATCGACTTGTCAACCCATTACCCACCCGATCCTCTCCTCTCTCTCTCTCTCTCTTTCTCTTACCGCTTACTAAACACCCACGCTACAAATCAAGCGAATCTTTTAATTGCCTGACATCTTTACGACTCCTATAAAACAATGAATAGGTTAGGTTTCGAATGCTGTGGAGGGACGCGTCCCGCGGATAGGACCAATGGCTGTGTCGCTGCCTTGAATGCCGGTATATCATGTTTACGGTGTCTCCGGGGTTAAGTCCTCGTTGATTCGTGAGAAGATCCTTAAGAAATCGGCCCGATCTCGGACAACGCGTATAATACGGCCCCTGGATGCCTTTCGAAGGCATTCAAGGACTCCAGAAATCCGAGATGCCACGGACCAGCAAGCAGGAAGGGCCTTTTCTTCCTCTTGTTTCTCTCTCGTTTCACAACGTTTGCGTGTTGTACCTGTTTCCAACAGCGGACGATGTTTCAGCGGTAATGGGCCTCGCCGCGAAATCGAGAGAACGTGCGTGCAAATCGAGGTAAAAACAGAGACCGTGGATCGAATATGCGTGTCGCCATATCGGTCCTCCGGAAGGCGTTTTATGAGATGTCCAGGTTCAATGATACACAGATTGCGTTTTCCCAGATTTCTATCACAAAGGAAGAAAGATGATCGTCGACTCATATTGTAATAGATGTAGGTTACTAGTATTTTTGCACTGTTTCCAAGAAACCCTATATATGAAGATAGATGTTTAAGTGAAAACCGAACGTACTGAAATAATATTTTAGAAGATACCTTCTCAGTGTGAAAGATTATGTTGATGACAAAAGTAATATTTTTCACTCTTCTAAGTACGCATATTATCACCAACATAATTTGAATATCTACTTTAAATTATTGCCAACGACCTAGAAATCGTGAAATCGCTGTTCTAAACTATCGAGATAGCTCTTAAAGAAAACACGATTATTCTTTTCCAACGTGCCGGCGGTTATATCCTCCGGTAGGGTATCCAAATCGGTAGCCACGGCAACAACGACCAAACTCACCGGTATCCGCTTGTCCTGCGCTTCTTTTGCTCGTGGCGTGTAACGAAAGTTCAAGGTCAGGGAATAAATCAATCGGTTAGCGAAGGGAACCGGTTAAATCGCGTTCCACGCGCAATGATACCTACCTCCCCCCGCCGCGATTAATAACCCCTCTGATAATTAATGACCGATCGCGGGACCGCTCTAAAACGAAGTATCACGTGACCGCGGCAGTGGTTGCGCGGTCGGATAGATCCACGACGATCGATCGTCCCCGCGACATGATCGATATAGAAGAATCCGCTTTTAAACGAATGCCGACCGATCATTCATCCTCGAAAGACAACGTGCCGCTGCTACAAACATCGAACGAAGGAAGAATCGCCGATTATACGACCACGGCGCGGCACCGGTTCGCGTTGTAAAATAATCTTAAATATCGCCATTAATCACGAGGATATTTCCCGGATCGTACATGATGTTCCTTTTCTACACATTGCGACTCTGTGCATACGTATAGAAAAGGGAAGGTAACATGTAACTGCGAAGGAACTTACAATCTGGCAAAGGGATGTATGGAAGAGAGGAGAATCCAGACACGTTGGTCTTGGACATTCGTGCAGAGAAGAAAATCAAGTTTCCGTAATTCGATCGTTATGTAACGAGAATATCGATAAAAACGTTTCGAGACGTCCGGAGGAAGGGCCTGTGGTCCGAGCGGTGATAGTCCCAGAGATAGTCCGGTACGCGTTCAGCTTCGTTCAGCATTATGGTTGCGGCGTCTGAGACCGCGGGGGGCGCCGGCGCCGGCGCGTAAAATCTCTGCCTTATGAGACCCCTCTCGCCTCCCACCACCACCTGTCCCCAACCACTATATACCAGGCCCCACGCCGTTCGCCAAGGAATCTCCGCCACCTCTTCTTCTGCTTCTCTATCCCTTCATCTTTCTCTCTTCTTCCTTCAGCCTTTGCAGTATCGTTCGCCCTGTTCCGCTTCGAAATACCCCGTCTCTGCGCAGCCTCCACCACGGGCTTTTGTTTTAAGAAGGCATCCCAAGGATCCCTCGGACGTGATAAATGGTACCCTTCCCAACGGGGCCTGATCGGTAACTTCACGTGCGACTATGCGGTGACACACCAGCCGCCGCGATTATTTGCCTCCAGAGAACCGGACAACTTGAACTGGCCGGACAGAGATCGATCTTCGAGATGACAAAAGGACTATGAAGTTCACGATTCTCTTGCACGAGATGCGACCCGTGAACTGTGATAGAGGTCTTCCTCTGTATTTTTGCGAGGTTATGATCGTTTTTTAATGGGACTTGAATTGTTGACACGCTTTTGGATTATGTTTCGAGCAACTGTTGCATTTAGTAGATTTGATGAAGTTCGTGAGTTAGATTTCGTGTATTTAGGTTTCGTCTCCTATAATCAGTGTGTAAAATCATTCTCTTTTTATATATCTTGTCTTTTTGCTTATAACAAATTAGCTATAGATTTTAACATTCGTATAGTTCGTTGTACAAATACTATGAACTCCCAGCGTTCATTACCTTTATAGATATAGGGGGGCAAATGTTCTCATAATAATTCTCAATCTAAAAGACGATTTCAATTTTGCAATTTATTTTTTCCCTGATTCAAACACCAGTTTATTCTTTTTCTCCATATTTTACGCTCTTCAATTTGTTCTTCGTTGTAATTACGCTTCTGCTGGTTTCCTGTCAGTATACCATGATCGATTCTTCATAGCCCGATCGAATTCTGCAGCTGGTAACATCTGTTTCATTGGACCATTGAAAAAATCTACTGCAGTACTTATATCGCACGGGCTTTTTTCGAACAAACGGGATCGTTCTCTTCGATCCTCGCGACCGATTTCATGTTTGCGACTCCGCAACATCCTCCCAGGCTGACCGTTCGCTTGTCTCTACCGTATGTGAACGTCTACGTAGCCGTGTCCGTGCAAACAACCACGGCCCTGTGTGCGTTCTCGGGGAGGTATAATTGAATGTTTTGTATAATTAACCTGCGCCATAACTCAAGGTACGTCGCGCCTCCAGCCGCGGGCAGACCTTCCCCTTCCTCTTCAATGCACACGCACCTCCTTTCAAACGAGATATTTGTGTATTCACGGATTCGCTTATCTGCGACGCGCTATTACGAGAGGTTACTTCGCGGTGTGCCGTTAAAGGGAAAAATTGTATGGACACGGCTGTATAAAGATCGGATAATTGCTTGGGAAACTGTCCGCCATGAATATTTATGTCGAAGAAAGTGATTGTTTATTAAAGCTTTTCTTCGAGTTAATTGTTTCTTATAGCCTCTTATTTCGATCGAAGGTAATGTATATTACCATTTGTGAGATAAATCGATAAGATGTTCCGGACTTGTAGACATTGTATATGAAGATTATGTTTCGTATGGTTGCGGATGCGAATTTTTCTCATACGCTTCTCTTCTCCGAAATATCGCATCTATGCTTTATTTAACAAATTTGTGATAGGAGAATATTTCGAATTTCCGGTAATGGAAACGCGAGGTAACAATAGATGTAGAATTTTACGTTTCAAAATTCTCTTGTTTGGGATTTCAATTTTAAGCCAAGAATCATTTGAGTGAAAAAATATAAAAGGTAGAAAAGCAAGCTCCAAAACGAATAAAGGAACTAAGCCGTATAGCGAAGGCTACTTTCAACAGCCTCCAGCTGTTAGATTTCAGGCTCCAACTACAGAGGACATAAGACATACAACGCAAGGAGCAATCGAAGAGCGCAGACAAAAATTCGATCTCTCGACAGGGCTATACGTCTTTCGTCCAAGATCCTCCAGGCAGCATCACCTGATATTTACATGGAATAGCGTGGTTATCTTACCTACAGGATGAAAATGTAAACAGATCACGCGGGCGCTATCATGTAGCGAGCGAAATTGGAAGGGGCTCCACCTACCATCGACTTCAGAGCCTAACTAACAACCGGATAATAGTACCGACGAGACCTGGAAGGCTACCTCGTGTAACTGAGCGTCTTCGAAAAGCCCAACAAAACAACTTTGACCACCGGTTTACACAGTTCTGCACTAAACGACGCCGCTACAAATCCACCGCGTTTCAACCTTGTTACTTTGCCCTCCTCTCCATCGAGCGATCTTTTAAAAACTTCCTTCCCGTCTAAGAAGGGTCTAAGAAGAACCATACGTATACAGGATATGGCCAGATAAATACTCGTGCTTGTATATAATAAAGATTCGATTTCGATTGCAAATTATCAGCTTTAACGAGAATTAATTGAAAGGATATAGTCTCGTGACCGTTATTCGCGATAAATTGAGGCTCGTTTAAGAGTAACTTACGCGACCACATATCCTCGTCCCTTTTACCTGGTCTCACGGATAATCGTGTAGCCTGACTACGTACTGTCGCAATAAAGTACAAGGTAAATAGGCTAGCATAACGAACGTAATTAGACGAAACGAGCGTGTTCTCGAGGATCCGTGAAAATTGCGGATAATCGAGTCGCGACTGATTTGCCATAATTAACGTCATACGACCAAGCTCCAAGCAACACCTGTCACGAGCACCTAGCGCGGTTGTGTGATTACGAAACACGTTTTATTATTCGTAGGTTTCTTAAAAGCACACTTGGTATAAATGCTATTCAGAGGTTTATTAGACTACTTGATAATTACTCGCATCGTTGATAGCCTCGACTTTATTCTTTAAAATCGTTCGACGTTCTATTTTAATCTTCACGATTTAGAATTATTTTCCACTCTATTTTCTTATGTATTATTCTAGCTTAGAGTGGTTCTTCACTATACCGCTTAGCACTACGTAATATTCTTTTTACTCTGTTTTATTTTATACCTACTCTTCTATTAATTCAGATCGACCCTCTACTCAGCCACATGGAATCGATCCACACTGACTTTTTAGCGTATGACTGAAATTTTACAGACTTTGGACAGAATTAAAAAACATCGTGTCGTGCGTCGCAGATTCGTATGTCTCAAATCAACGACTGCTTGTCATCGAGTATCATACTCCACGTCCAACACATGTTCTTTTCGGGGCACAACGGAGTCCACACGCGATTCCGAGTCACTGCAGTTCTTGTTCGAATTTACGTAGCGTGGAAGAGGGAAGCTTCGAGAAACAAACGACTGGAAGTGAACGAGACGAAATCACACGTTCTCCGCAAAATTTCCTATGCAACAGTGCATTCGAAAGTATGTATTCATTACGGAACGCCTAAGTGCCCATTTAAATAGCTATATTTCAGAGCGTAGCCGTAAGGCCAACAACCTGTCAAGAGATCATACCCTTGTCAAAATAATCGCTAAATTATGGGATGCGTACAGTTTTAACTACCAGCCCGCTTCCCCCGGCTCTTTCGCCGACATTCCCGTTTTCTGCCTATCCATTTGGCCCATCTTGTTTCTCTCGATACCTGCCAGCTTGCTTCGGTTCTATGTCTTTCTCCCCCATTTCGTCCTTCTTTCTTTTTGGTAAAACAGCGTTCGGGTTACTGGTACGATGAAAATCGACACAGAGTTAATTATTCGACTCGCGAACAAAAATTGTATGGGACATTGGTTAGCTAACGTTATCGGGGCTCGCGATGATTAATGGGACAATAAAATTCACCTGAAAACATCGACCAACGACCAAGCGTATATAATTGTTATTTTATTCGTGTTTCTAAGATCCCGGAGAGGACGACACGTAAGCCATTAATTTTCATCAACCGGGACGACGCGACGTTCCTGGCGCACTGAGGGTCACTGCCGAATTTCTTGAAAGCATCCATGATAGATGAATAGATTGTGAAAAGGAAAAATATCCGACTATATATGACAATTCGCGATCGAATAAATTAATTCTTAGATGCATTTATTAGAGATAGTAAAACAATTTTGAAACTGTGAATTTGTGTGTCCTACAGATATAGAAAAATAACTAACACGTTGACCGGTAGTGCGAGAAAACATGAATATATTTCTAAACGACAACATTATGCGTTCAAGAGGTGATAATCCCCGAGCAAAGAGAAAGAGAAAGAGCACGAGTCGTAAAAGAAACGTTTCGTCTCGGTATTGACGTGATTGTGCGGTATTTTTGATCGGGCAATTACGTCGCCGTATGATTTTATATTTTGTTGTGGACAGATAACGTTTAGCGGGCAAAATAAAATCAATCTCGCGCGGTTGCTAAATTACAGGACACCGCGAGAGCAGCGACTCGTAAAACCACCGAGAGATGCCCATTTTTCGGTGTACTTTGTTACTTTTAATTTCCTCCCGGTGACTGGACATTCCTGTTTGGCCACACGCCTTGAAAAACAGCGCTCGAATGGGTTGTATTCGCTGAACCGTGATTCACACTTAGAATTGTAAACGTTCTCGAGGTTTTATGGTGTTTGCACCGGTAGCAGGCGTAGACGCGTCTCGTTTCACGGATTTATCGATCCGATCCAAACGGCTAGATGCTCGTCACGCTCGATGTAACATCGACATTCGCGATTTCGTAGAAACATTAGATTGGCAGGAAATGAATTGCCAAGCAATAAAAAATTACTAATTGCTTACTTAAAATTGTTTAAAAAAAAGTCACAGAGCTAAAATGTTGTATATGGGATGAGCCATCTAACTCGATTAGTACATATATATTATACTGAAAAATGTTTATGATATTCTATGATAGCTTGAGATTTTCCAATTTTCTTTATCGTTCTTTTACGACTTTCTTTACGATTTCCTTAGCGATTTTCTTTTTTACAAGTTTGTTCGCAAATTTTGTTGTATTAATAAGTAGTATTTCAAAATTCATTTTGCAAACTTTTTCACGAATTCTCTTTTAATCTGTTAAACTAGTGTCATCCTTTGAGTAGAAATTTCTAATCATTCTGATCATGGAATTGAAAATTGATACAGACGAATTAATTTCCGTCTTAATGCTGTGTTAGTTCTTGTGAAGTCGAAGTCGTGAAACAAAGGAATCAGTCCCATGAAAAATTTCCCCTTGACCATCCTTTTTTTTGTAAATATCTGCGAATCTCTTCCTGATGGATGACGCACGCGAAAAGAAAATTACACAGTTAACATTATGTCCACTTAGCGACGAGCCAACGAAAATACGCGTTCCTATACGCGTGACGATTCGCGCGCTCGTCCGTTCATTAATATTAATCGACCTCGTTGTCACGTGGCCGTTTCGCAATGCTTGAAAACGTGCCTCGACCGCCGCGTGTCTGCACGCAACCTACCGATGATTAATGACAGAAAAGGCGGGAAAGGTAGGCGCAGGTAGATTTTCCCTTATCTACTGGCGGCTGGTTTATTCGCTGTTTTAGAGCGTCGCAGCTGCGTCCGTTCGTTTTTCCATCGTTACGAGCACCAAGCAGCGGGAATGCGCTCCTTAATGTCGAACACGGCTCGCCTCTAACCCTCCACCGTATAATCACGCGGATAAAAATAATTATACTGTGCATGCCCTACCGTTCAGGATCGTCTTGTTCGCTGAGACATTTATTGCTTACAATATTACCTTCGTTATAAATACGGAAAAGCGAATTTCTGATTGCTCCATCTTCCGTTGCCTTCGCCAGCGATTGGTTGGTAGCAATTTCATAACGTATTTATATTTCTGGATCTATTATCTTGTTTATGTTGTCTTCACAGGACAGGTTTAGATATGGTATTATCTCGTGATAGTTTATGTTAAATGTATCAAGTTATATTAGAATATTTACAAGTACGTGTATTTTATACTGTGAACAGAGCAAGTAAATATTCTACAGCTAATATTCTTAGGCATATGTAATCCAGTCATGCGTGAGCTATACATTGTAGCACTTAGAGGTAAACTCAGGTGTGTTTCCTGTAATATCTTAACCACTATGTGCACCTTCTTATTATTCCTAGGCTTTCGTATTCCTAACACTTGCGGTCTGTTCATATGTCAATTTTCAAGCCCCGTATGCAATTCATACTGCGATTATGGCGCTTAGAACGAACGGCGAAGTGGTAGCAGTATTAGAATATTTTGAATATACTAGAATAATAGAATATACTAATAATAGAATATACTATACCACTGTGCAAAAATGAGTGGACATTCGTGCACTATACTTAAATCCCAGTAAAATATCGATCTCATGAATCATTTCCAAAAATAACAGACAACAAAAATAAATATTCTGCGCAATTTCGACCATCCTATACAAATCGCAAACATCTTTTGCCAAGAGACTGCGTTACAATTAGTCGAACAACCGGATCGGGTTCGATCGCGGATCCATATGGCACACGCAACCAGCGATACGCGTTGGTACCAGCTTGCCACGGATAATCACGGGGCTGAACAGCATCGATACCCGATACAAGAGCGGGGTGACGCGAAAATAGACTGAACGTTCGATCCGTGGCCCCTTAAAAAGCATATAAAAGTAGGGGTATAGGAAAGGGGGCAGCGAGAGGACCGGGGGGCATAATAAATATCGGGTAAGGACGAGATCGGGCGCTACTTACGCCGTCAGCGATAATGATGGGGTGTGTTCGGGCTGTTTGCTTAGCGAGCAGATTAGTGAATGAATCCACAGGTGGGCGCCATCCGTCACACTCTGAATCGGATCCAGCTTGGCCGGCTCCGCCTATTCACCGACTAGCATTCTTCCACACCAGGCTCGTCTCGAAAGGGTAACCAAGCGCCCCGTGATACACAAATTGCCAGCTCGTGGATTCGATTCAATCGACGCGAGTAGTCTCCGTCGTATCTTATTCCCACAAACGCCTACCTGCTCGCGTGAGATCGTGGACGTGGTGACAAGAAGATGCAGTTTTGTTATATTATAATTTTAAGCAGCGAATCGAGTGAGACGAATAAATATCGATACTTGTGATTTATGAGGAAGTCATTAGAAAAGTGGTATAGAGATATTTTTTCTTTTTTTTTTTTTTTTTTGTTAAAAAAGAATTAAATATGGAAAACGATGTATGCTATTCGTATATATCTGAAAAATTTTGCTCAGTGTTTAAAAGAATACAGATCTCTCTATTAGAGTTTAACTTCATCGATAGATTTCTATAATTAACTTGAACATTTCAAAGTGGGGTGAATCGGAGCAAAATGCGTCACTGGATTCGCACACATCTGCGCCTCGGAGCATCGACTTTACGCGGTGCACCGTGGATTCACGGTACACGGCTACACCCACAATCTTTCCGCCTACCTGCAGCTGCTGACAGCGCTGATGTGGCACGAGACAGTTGCCTATGATATCCATCATCGCTCCTTTCGAGGATAATCGTTAGTCACGCCTCTAATAGCCAACGAAGGATATCGTACGAACGAAAAAATCCTGTGCCATAGCCAGTTCCATCGAATGATCTCTCGGTTGTCAATGCTGTCAACGAGACAACTCACTTTCCATTCTCCTAACTTACGTATCTTTCTAACCGGTCTTGTCATTTTCTATATATTTTTCTTCTTTTTTTTTTTTATAATTCCACACCTGGTTCATATATCGTTGAAAAGTATAGTGGACAAGCATAGTGATTGGTCGACTGAAATATAAACAAGCGGAGACTTGTTGCTTGGCAAAGAGTATACAATCTATTCTCTACGCGCTGAAGTAGAGAAGGCCCTCAAGGTAGCGATATGATGGAGTGCTAAGGAGATTGGCGGACCACCGGAGTAATGTCCGCGCTAATAGCAGTGATTACCCTGCCTTGTTGAGAATGAATCCGCCCGCTCTCCTTCTAGACTGCCTGTTGTTCAGGCTCAACCCTGTTTTGCCTTACGGTGCCCTACCCACGAATTGATGGATGTTTACCAAACTAACTGCCTGGTCGTCGTGCAGCCTGGCTGCTAGCCGTGAGCTACTATAACGTCGAATTCCATCAAAATCTTTGGCCTCGCGGATTAAAACGCGACGTTCACATGTCGTGCATGTATACGCATGTACGCATATGTACAACCCTGATTTGTTATATATCTGAGGTACTATCGTGGATAAATTTTCATTCCTAGCGTATAATACGATAACTGGATAATCCGTTCAGATAAAAACCGTAGAAATCGATCGTTTGATGAAGTTAAAAGTATGAAAGGTACAATACATTGAAAAAGGCGAAGATATAAAAAAGGGAAAGAAAAGGTCAAGTGGAAAAGGTCGTAACCACTGAAGAAGAAGGGGCACATTACTCAATCATTCTGAGTCACAATCGTTTAAAGCAAAGGCAGAATAATTAACTGTAACTATACTTCGTGATCCGTGATAATCATGGCACGATGCCATATGTTCATTGCCATTCAACATCGAACTCAACGAATAATCCTCTATTCACGGTAAGTACTCCGATACTGATCGACACAATGCAAGCGTCGAATGAATGTGACTTAACTATTATTTATTAAACGAACGTAACTGATCTGCATCGATCGACAGATAATATATAATCGAACTAGCGGAACGAAACTTACGGTCGCGCTCATGATAGCCGTATATTTACTTTCGAACGAGTACGCGACTTTTTAAATCAGTTTGTATCGAGCACAGGATAATTATAGTTGCATTATTGCCAACGTCATTCACGATATATCACCAGGATTTCATGCATATGCATCGCCGCGGAGGGGCATAATCGCATAACATTAAATCGGCGCTCGTTCACAGTTACTTTCCCGCCTTCCTGCCATTTCTCTTCGACCTTTCCTCGCGTGGTGCACGCCCTCCGCGATCATTCTTTCCTACGTCTGTATTTCGTTTGCCCGCAAACCGTGCGCGTGTCCGACGTACGATGAACTCGCATCGGGATGCGATTATGAGATCGTTTCGCGTAATAGTTTCGTTAATTATTGCGTTTCGGTATATAGTATAATAGTATTCCAGTCAGCTAAGCTTCACCGTCTTACACATCCGGTATTGAAATTTGTACGAAACAATCGTTATATACTGTGGGACACCATTAGTGTCTAATATAATAACGGAAGGGGAGTAAGAAAATATCGCGTTCGTTAGGTTCGGTAAGAAAAAATATAAAAAATGAAGAAATAATTCGAACAACTATGGTAAACTACAGTAACTCTTTTGCGTAAAACAAAATTAATTGTTTATTAAATGTGCAGACTGTTGTGTTTACGGATTGGAAAATAAGATAGCTTACGGCTGTTGTTAATGGCAAATCGACCGCAAGTATGCTCGGTTGTTTGTGCATGCGTAAAAACTGTTTTTTCGTTGAACAAGGTTAATTGTTAATTGAAAATACGCGTTGCGATATTTATCTTTTTAGATAGCCAATGTTTAACGAGTGTATTCTAACCAGTCACTACGATTATTCATTAATGCAAAACGTATACTCGTACGACTTTTCTCAAATAAACAAGGTACTGCGATATCATATTCATTGATAGCATAAGAGGGATATCGTGATTGACAATTAGGAACCGGTTAATTAGTATTTCTCACAAGGATATTATACATGTTTCAAGTAACTTACAAGCACGTGACAAATTTTTTCAATGTTTTATTCATTACTGTACTTTATTATCAGGAAGTTAACTGGTTTGAATCTTAGAAGAATCGGTTTGCCCATTATTTACTTTATTAAGCTTTTATTGCGGAGAAGTAAGAGTTACTTAGATTAAATGAAAAATCACTTTACAACAACGTTCGATAAAAATCTCCGCATTCATATATATTTAACGAACCTCCCAATATTTCATACAAATTTTCACCATAGATTTCTCCCAGTTATCAACAGTTCCAAACAACGATATTTCATATATTGCATAAATCTCATGACCCAACCAACGATTAATTTCACTTCACAAAAGATTAGATATCCACAAAACCTCTCGAGTCCCACATACTTCCCGACAATAAACGTCGACTGCCTGTTTTGTAGTAATTCGAACTCGCAACATCCTCCGACCATAAATTAAACGAATAATTAATATCCCCTAGCCACAGCATGGACACCTATAAAACCATTAACTTGTAGGATTCCTCAATCCTCGTCAAACCTCGCTGTTGCTCGCTACCACGAACCATCCGTCGATTTTTCCACGGACCGGCAACCGTACACCGCAATATTCCCTATCCATAAATCGAAAATCTTTACCGCAACATGATATATGACCAGCGTAGCTCGTCTTGCGTTCGCTGATAAACGATCCGATGGTTTCTTCGATTTTTCCCGATATTGTACTCCCGTTAATGGCATCTCACTTGGCAATGAGTGCGCACCAACATACACCAACGGACCACCTGTCCGGTGGGTCTGTTTCCCTTCTTTCCCCTCCTGTTCCATTCTTCGCGTACCATGCAAGTATCCCGTTGGGATATTCGCAGCATGCGTTTGCAATAGCTATACCGTAGCCTTTGCGAGCTTTAGGCGCCACAACCACTCCGTTTCCATAAAAATGCGAGCTCCGACGAGTCACGATACCGCGAGCTTTAACATTTACTGCCGACTGAATCTTTGTTGCATATGCTATGTGCTAATACAAAATGGCTTTCAGACGAAAGCTATTTATACGGCGCGAAATATTATTTGGATTACTATGGATTATTATGGAAACTTTTTTTTCTCATTTTTATTGCCGTTAGACTGTATTCTTGAAAATTATTTGTTAATTATGCAACGGTGATCATTTTTCCATTAGAGAGATTTAACATTGATCGTCCTTCCCCGAACTTAGGATTAAATTCGACCCTGAAATTTTTCTTTTCAGTCGTGCCCGTTCCGTTCTCTTAATTTGACACCTCTTTGAAAAGTGATGCCAAGATTTCAATTTCATCTAACAGTAAATTACGATCCTTTCCCTCCTGAACTTTTCATGTGCATATCGTCGAAATCGGCTCGAATCCGGAACTTATGCACTGAATATGTTAAGACACGAGGGTACCGTCGCAATTCGATACCTCGTTGTACTTTCTAATGAAGGGTTTAAACATGCCTTGTTACGAAAATACGGCAATTTATATTCAAACAAGTGTTCTTTTATATTTTTTAGCAATTGTGAATTTCAACATTCGGAACATTCCTGGCTGTTTGTCCTCAATAAGATGCTTTTTGTATCTTTTGTATGGCGAAGTAAGTGTGAATCGTGGAAAATGGAATCCTGTTTAAAGGCATTTAGCTCGCATCGCGTTCCTTTCCGTGATTGCTTGCTCTTGTAACCCGTTCTCGGTACCTTTCAACGGTTTTAATGGTGAACATGTGCTGGAGTCGAAACGTTGAATCGCGTGTAAGATTGGACAGATGGAAATTTGTTGGTCATTTTCTTGGATGTTATGTAACGGAGTTGTGTATAAAGGAAGAAGTTAAATGGTGGATTGTAGAAACACTTATTTATTAGATTAGCGGTTAATGTATCCATCCGTTATGCAGACTGAATGGTGATGACAATCGAACGGTATATTTCTAAGCAGTCATGTGTGTGATGTTTCATGTTTGTCATACCTTTCTTCGTAACAACTCTTCGATTAGACTAGTCAGTAATATATTACACATTCACAATACTTGAAATGTTTAATTTATTAGTTAATTTGCATTAAGCAATTTCATTCTCGGGTAATTCTTCGAAAAGGATGAAACTCGGTTCAGAGCAAAAATCAAAATAAAAATTATCAATTCGAAAAGAAATTCAGAATAAATATTTATATAAATAATTTCCTTTTATTCCCAAGCTTTCCGATCATCTGCATAATTTTATTTACGCTCTACGATTCTTGTGTCTTCTAGATTCTCGCCGCATATAAATGACCGCAGAGTATGAAGCAAGGACGAAGATTCTGTATGGAACGAGCGGATCTCGAGGGCAGGCTGGCGTAACGAGAGTACCGTGCGTGCTTGAAAGTACGGCAATTACCGAGCTGCCACTTTCCACAGAGCACGTAAGCCGTGCAACGTCGTGCAAATACAGTAAAGAGATGTAATAACTGTGTAAAGGCAGAATTTTAAACACCATGAGCTACTATTCGTATCCTTCAACGATTCTCTAAATTACGATTCCACGGAATTCATGAAACCCACGTTCACTTTTGCGCACGATACTATTGCCTCCTACTTCGTTTGCCGTGAATCAGACTCCTCACCAGTGTAACCAAAATGTATATTAATTACCATACTAAACAAAGATTCGAACCGATCGAAACGAAAAGAGATGCAAATGGAGAAAGGAAGAGAAACAATTAGAAAATCGTAAAAGATAAAACGAACGGTAGGATCTACTCGGATCAATGGGGAGTTGGAGTGAACGAAAAGAAAGAGAGAGGGCGCGCAGAACTCAAAAGGGTTCAGGATGTAACGGTCCATTATTTGTTTTAGATATTAATGTTCCTCGTGGACGATCAATAATTTACATCGGACGTAATCGCACGGTGTGCATCCTCTATCTCTAGCGCAGAACCCGTTGAAAGAGAGTCCATGAACATAGGATGAAGGAAGATAGAGGTAACCGAAGAGAAAGGAGACCCGTGTAAACAATAAATCACGATAAATACGTTTGCCCGGGACCATTATAAAAGCTCGAGCCGGGAGAGGAGGAGAATCGGCGCGATCGGCGAACAAGGTGAGGCCAGTCAGCCGAAGCTGGTGAACCGAGAGTTCACCGATATGCAGTCCCTCCCTGGGGCCACTCCCGATGCAGCCTCTCTTCTACGTCCGCGCATTACGATCGCTTAAGTCTCGACTCGACTATCGAGTGATCCATCGCCTACGAATTCGACGAAGCCTCCCGCCTACCCTCGGGACATCCTCGACTAATGAGCGTGTCTCGATCGTGAACCACTAACCTCTCTTTCTCTGCTCCTATCTCGGCCTTTTCACTCTTCCTTTGCTCTCCTTTCTTTTAGCTCTTCCTCTTTCCTTGTTCTTTCTTTTTCTTTTACCTTTTGGTTTGTTTGGTTGGCTTGTTTTCTTCGTCTTTCGCTCGGTTCTTTACTCGTTCCAGTCATCCACGCTTCCAGGTGCGTTCAGCGTGTTTCTGTTTAAACAGGATTCCAATTAAGAGGCGGTACGAGCCCGTGCTCCTATTCACAGACTCGTCTGGTCGAGATATATAGGAGATGACAGGTGGACATGACAAAATCGTCGAGAAGAGTAGGAATTCTTGGTGACCCTGGAATCGGACCCCAGACGCGACACTTTCGTGTTTAACTTTTTTGTGTCCAGTTTTCGAAAGATTGAAATTCAGTGACTAAAGTGATTTTTTTCTTTCACGAATAGGTAGAAATATTGCGTTGCAATTTTGCTTCTTTCTTATTTATTATTTTATTCGTTCTTTATAAAACGAAGATTATTATTGGTTCTAACGCGTGGCATAATAATAAGTGGATAACTTTTTCACAGCGAATATATCTTTTCTTCGAAATCTTATTCATCCTTTTCTTTAAAACGTATACCTTTCTATAAGACTTAATTTACTGATCTGTTTCCAACTCATTCGTGTACGTATTCCAAAACATAGAATACGATGAAGATGAGCAAGATTTGCTCGACGAGTCTCTTTTCCTCTTCTCGCACTCTCAAAATAAACATTGCGCGATTCATCAAAATCACGTTATCCATGTTCAGTCGAATTATTGCATACAGATAAATTTCAAAGTTAGTATTACATAACTAAACATTACAAAACGTTTCGACAATTTATATCATTCCTCTTTATCTACCAGTTATTCACCGATACTAAAACGAGTGTATAAGAATTCAATTAGGTACATCTCTGTATCGTAACACGGACAATCCTAACCCAGTTTGTTCCTCTCATCTATTTCCCAACCATCCATTAACCATACAAACGAACATCTTACACAAAGCAGAGCACAATATTTCTAGCCTCTCATTTACAAAACTCGAAGCTTTCAAGTCGCTTCTATAAATATCCAAGGTGGAATTCGATCGACGAGAGATACTTCTCGATCCATCGGTTCCCATTGGATCGCGAGGAGGATCGCGCAAACAGGATGTCTGCGGTAAACGTGCAATAGTTACTAGATAGGAGGAGAAGCGTGGTAGTTCCAGTGCATTCCTGAGAATCTGTATGCCCACCTATGCCACAGATGTGTGCTTAGTACGTGGTGGAGCGATGCAGAAAGCAAATAGAAAGAGAGAGAAAACGAGAGGAGAGCAGGCAAGGTAGATACCGGGCCCCGCGGGGGGCTCATAATTGCCGACCCTGAAGATCGGCCGACCCCATGGGGCCCTCCTCTGTTTGTTTTATTCCCTAGTTATACAAACGCGAGATCTACGACCGATATATGATAATCGGCCTCTAGTTCTCTCCAGGGTCCACAGTCTCTCGCTTCTCTTCTCGTTCCTCTTATCGCTCTAACTCCCTTTCTCTCTCCTTTTAATCTCCATTTTATTTACTTCCTTTTTCCCCGTCTTTTTTTATTCAGTTTTTCGTTCTCTTTTGATTTTCACTCGGTCGGATGACCACCGTCACGAGACGTGACTACATTATGCACACTGATAGACAGAGACACGTCCGAACCAATTCCAACTACGTTATTGTGAAAGCTTTCGCCACGTCTCATCATTTATGATTCGCATTTATTCAAATTCCTTGCTCCGACCTGTGATTAATACTGTTTGTCGCGAACCAACGCTGCCAGTGGTCTGCCTCGTCATTCTTCCCGGAGTCGAAGTTTATTTATAGTAAAATTCTTCCGAGAATTTCTGGAGTCGTAAACACGGTCGATAGCGTTTTTGGTAACTGCGTAGAAAATTTGAGTAGTTTGAATCTTTGGTACATGGGATACCGTTTAATCAAAATATTATTCATTTCTTTTTTTTCGATTTATTCTCTTATTCTCTATAATTAATTTTGATATGAACGTCAATCACGAATTTAAATTTCTTCATACATCATTCTGAGAATTTTTAATTTTACGGTTCTTGCGTTAAAAAATACGCAATTCATGCGACTAATATATTTGCATTTCCTTTTAAATTGTTATCGATTAAGACCGATATATGCGTGTTATAATAAATCTTATTGAAATATTATGTAGCTCCAGTTATATTTCCTAGAATTTCCAATAAAAATTTCACGTATAAGTCTCTTCAAAAAGTGAGGAAGTTTATCAGAAGAATCGTAATGAAGCGAGTTGCTTGCTCAATTACTAATTGACAACCTATGTTTCTATTTGTATATTTGCAAAATTTGTGCATAAATTTGTTGTAGACAAATTTTCTCTGGCGAGTAAAGTGAGTCTCTGCGTGGCCCTAGATTTCAGAGCGCGAGGGAACGTTATCTGCATGGAGACCAGTAACCATATTTCAAAGAGATAGCTTCGCAAACGCAACAAGTTGCTCCAAATGCATGTAATAGACGGTATCTTAACGCGGACAAACTGACACAATGATTAATCATTAAGATTGTGTGTGACAAGTGATAAATGTAAGCAAGGGAATACAGTCGCAATATATAACGCGAAAAGTGACAAACATAATGGCTGTTCGAATCTCATATTTTCTGTCGTAGTCCGAAAAATAACTGAGTGATTAGTCAGCGAATCAATTAGAATTCTTTTCGATCTCAAATATTTCCGATTGTCTATTTATACATCAAAGAACCAACAAGAATAGCAAATTACATAAACACTTATCCTTAAGAGGTATCATGACGAAATTACTGAACGTTTCTGTAATTGATATTCCTACAACATGTTTCGTATCATAAAAAATTGTCATCTTAATTAGTATAAGCAAAATTTTCATTAAATAAATAAAGATTTTTTATTTTACTTTAATTTAGATAACGATATATAGTGATTTATATAATTTAACTTAACTTTTCCTAAGCACAGAGTACGTCAGATTCAGGAAAAACAATTTTGTAGCAATTAATTTCAATTTGATTAAAATAATCGTATCGTTGCATATGATTCAAGTTCCATTATTTATGTACAAACATTAACTTTCCCTTTGTATCAGCGCATCCAATAATTTCAATGTCAATAGAAAAAGATTCATGTATATACTTACCTCACTGTCAATCTTCTTGAACTCTGGGTCGTCCTCATCCACCTCGAAGTACAGTTCCGCGGACGTCACGGAGATAATACCAGGAGCCACGATACCAGGCGCGATCAATTTTCCTTTCGTGCTGATGTTCACCGGGCCTGACAGAACACAATCTCGTTGTAGCTCACATACATCCGCGCATATATATGTATATACATAAACGTATACACATGTAACATAATTTAAACGATAGAACGTGTCACGTTTCGCTTACATATGCAAGCAAAGGAAATAAGAGAAAATAAAATGAAATGAAATGAAGGAAGATCTAACCTGTCAGATCGTTATCGAGGTCTCTGTCGTCCGACAACAGCTCACTGTCGTCCATCAGATCCGCCGACTGCAATTGCTGTTGATGTGCACGCGAGGCTGCGAGATGCGCGTGAAACTCTTCACGCGCTTGCAGAATCGCATCCTCGGGTGCACCGTGTTCGAGGGCCGCCTTCAGTGTAGCTTCGGGATGGCTCGAGCCTAGTGGATTGTGCACGAAACGCTTACGTCTACGTGCATCATCCTCCCAAGCATCTAGCTTCCAGTATTCGGCCAATCTGAATTTCAACAAGATTCTTTTTAATATGTATATTTTAAATTTAATCTTTAAGTAATAGATGGAAGTTAAAGAAATTCAATGAATCGTATAATATAACAAAAAATTGAGCAAGTCAATCCTCCATATATATATATCTTCGATATTTGTTTTATTTAAAATAATTCTGTTTTATTTAATACAATTATCAACATCCTAACAACATTCCAAATAAAAAACTACGGCGACTCACTTTGCAGCCATTGGATCCATATATCCCCAAGCACCATGTTTGTTCGACAGGATATTACGGACCTTCTCCAACAATCTACTGGCAATAACATTGTCTCGTCTCCGTGCAGCCGTGATTAAGTGATCGCACATTCGTTCCTCTTCTCGTCGGTCGAGCAATGTTTGCGCGCATTGCGACTGAGCCAAAAATTTCAAAATCATTATCACAAAGTTTCATATATCAATGCAGAAAACAGTAATCGCAAATTACGTCGAGAAATATAATTAAGTATACGTAAAAAACAGATACCTCGAAGTCGGCATGCTTGAGCACGTCGTCCGCTCTCATACGATTCAGGATAAACTCAGCCTCGTTGGCCACTCGCACTATATGATCCTTCATCGCGTGAGACAGTAACCTGCATAGTATAAACGCAAACTTTTACGATTTGCGTTACGAGAAGCAGCGTAGTTCGAGCCGCGGTTTACTGCACGCACTATAACTCTGTCGTTCTAACGATCATCGTATAACGAGCCCTTCTTACCTTCCCTCGTTAATGAGCTCGATGAAAGCCAGGCCTGCGTGCTTCTGCAAGGAGTTCTGCCATTCTTGGGAACAAAGTAGCATCACCAATTCCACCACGGAATTGCTGTTTTTGAAGGTGGTCAGTCCTAACGTGGAACAGGAGGATCGAATCATTAAAAATGTCTCGTTTGGTCGTTCAGTCGAATGGTCGAGAAAACGATGGGATTATGGATGGGGAAAAAGAAGTCGCGGGGTTTGAAATTCAGTTGTAAAATACAGAGAAGAAGCAGCGGGACACGGATGGAAGAAAGAAATAGGAAAGGCATAGACGGCCGGGTGATTTATAAACGGCCGGTGAACGTATCGCTTCTCGAGCTGTTGTTTAAAAATAAAAGTGCATCGATACGTGGCACGGCCGTCATCCGCGACGTTCCACGAATATAAAATCCCCGCGAAGTGCCATGGACTGCAGCCGCGTCACGTGAATACAAATGTTCAACGATTATCCCGGAATACGCGTTCCATCTTTCTAAGCGGAACCATAAACTGACTAATTTGAATACATTCGCTGCGATGAATCGACACAGATAAAACGAAAGGAATATACGAGCCTGGTGTTGATGCAAAGCGACTTAAGGATCCACTAGGTTGCATTTTCTTCTAGAATTTCCCGACTATGTTGCACGATAAAGTTCATTTAATGACCGTAAAAGTTTCCGTTCAAATAAGGAGACATATGTGTCACAGTTTATGGCCTAAGAAGAGAAGATCGTTACACGGGATTATCGCTTCAATTCTTCTTATGAATAGTAAATACGTGTTTCTGTGAAATAGGGATAACTTGCGTTACTCGAAGCTATGATCTACTTTTTTCTAATGCATTTTTCTTCAAAACATATATTATATAAATATATAATACTATATATTGTCACATTTTTCTACGAACACATTAAGAACAGACATTTCTCAGATATATCTTTTTGAATTTCATTTTCAAAAAGTAAAGATTAAACTGACCAATTTTTACCACTGTCTATTAGTACTTTCCAAAAGAGAAGACACACAATCCGTTCATAATGTGTTAAACGATACATGTACATATAAATAAACGTACAATCTTTACTCACGAAATACGATAAAATTAAATGGTAATTCGCACAAGATAATCTACATCGAATAACCGCTACCACATTTAAAACCAAAAGCTCAAACTATTTTACACAACCAAATTCTACAACAAAATTTAGTAGTATTAAAATAAAAACGTATTCATACCAAGCAATACACACATATTAGTAGATTAGTCGATGAGATTGCACTTACGAGTCCTACCTTTGCCTTCCATCAGCAATTCTTGTCCGTGGGAGCCGACGAGAGTTTTCGAGAGGAAAGGGGCAAAGTCCACCATGATTTCTCGCAAAAGCGGGCAAACAGAACCCAGTGCCATTTCTAATTTTTGCGTGAGCGATGCCTCGCGCGATGGTGTTGGAACTGGAAGATGGTCGACCAGTCCCTTGATCGGTAACTCGTCCGGACGTGGCGACGCGGAAGTCATCACCAATCTGTCTGATACGCGAACCACTGAGATTTCCCCGGAAGGTTTCTCGCCGCGTTCCGCGTTACTTAGCATCCCTTGCTCCAGAACGTTTCCTTCGCTATCTTGAATCTCACCTGTATCAGAAGGGAAGATCACAGTTCTCATTTTCAATCCCACATTACCATTTCGAAGTTTTCTAAACTAACACGTTCGGTATCAGCAAACATCACACGTGCAGGCAAAAAATAATACACATTCGATATAGTCACGTTTTTGTACATAAACGCATTTTTCTTAATTTCCGAATTTCAATGTCTAATTTCAACGTATTTGGTTTAGAGGAATTCAGACAATATTGAGAATTTCAAATTGAAAAAGATTATAAAACAGTAAGAAAAAGAAAAGGTAAAGGTACGAGGGCAGAATTTGCTTAAGCCGTAGAAAGGGAAAGAGTTGGCGATGGTATCGTCAGTTTGGAATTTGGAACCAAATCTTCTGAGAAAACTGCCGCCAGACAGGTAGTTTATAGATTCTTATCTTTGGTCTTAACAGTTGAAAGTTGTCTCAGAGTAGAATTTAGTTTAGAGATAATAGAGAAACGAAACAAAGGGATATAAAAGAATAAATGCATTACCAATCTACTTCTTTTTCTTGTAACATCAAATGGATTTCTTACCGCGGGTGTGCGCCATGTTGTGAATATTTCGCGGATCTTCCCTTTGATTTGTCATTGGGATCGTGTCTCCGTCTTCGTTAAGATTTACATCGGTCCAAGCTTCCTCGGAGGAGTTGTGTTTGTTCTCATTATCCGTGGCAACCTCGGAAGGACTGGCATCCGCGGTAATATTGCTACGATGCATCGTTTCTTCGCTGGAGTCGTTGCTCTAAAAGCGACGACATTAACATCTCGGTGTGTTCACAAAATATACTCGTTATACATATGTTTATTAGGTACGTAGATTAAAGAAAATCGGAAAATATAGGATCGATCGGTTTTAACACGATTGTGTGTATATTGAATTTCAAGAAAATTCTATTTGATCTCTAAAATATTGTTTTATATTGTTGACATGTTATATATAATTCGTTGAATGAATATTTCTCAAGATCGTGAAAGAAGTGTATTTAACAACATTACTTTTAATCGAGACAATTTCAAACAACACTACGGCTACTTGGCTACTTGATACTGAATACTGTATTATTTCTAACGAAAGCGTAGCTTTCGCTGAACACACTATTTAATCATAAATACCTATGATATAATAACAAGTCTTAGAAACGTTTACTTGAGAAGAGAATCAAACGACATGTTCTGCTTACTGATTAAGTCTCGCGTGCTATGCATTTACTCGACGACATGCAGTTAATCGTAACAACACTAATACGCAGTCATCTAATATACGTGTAAACAAGGAATATAAAAGCTTCCTAGATTCTCAAGCCACGATACGGCGAACGTAATATCGTAATGGCTACGCTTGATTACGTCCATAAAACCGTACGTAACAAAAATACAGTTACGTATGGGAAGATTATATACGTGGATAAGCCACCGTACAGTAAGACGAATCGATTTTAGTCTCGTACTATTTTCTATCGTTAATTGCGTAGCCGTCAAACGGGCACTCGTTGTTGCTTTCATCTCTTCTTGCTTTCGATAGATGGAAAAAGAAGAAAAAGAAATATAAATACATCGATTATGTAAAAAAATCGAAATAGTTTTTCGAATCCCCTTAAAAAAAAAAAAAAAAAGAAAAAAGGAAGATCATGTCGAGACGATTGTTTAGCTTGTTTAGCTTGTTTCTTTGTCAGAGTACATCGATAAAGTTCCCTGTTTCATTTATGAGATTTTCTGTTCCGTGTCCGTACTCAAAGTCAAACTTTTACCTGGACATTTCGTGGCAGTGGTTCGGTAGGTCTTGTCGAAGAGCCAAGCGTTGGTTCTGACGAGGTGTAATCCTCGAGAATTGTCCGTGGCCGAGGTACACCACTGTGACCTCCCTTCAGAACCAGTAGTTAGTACGCATAGCAATGCAAGCAGAGGAAGTTAACGTTGAGAAAAATTAAAGAGTAAAAGTGTCGCATGCTCGAAATAATTACAGAGGTTGCACAGATACAAGATAGAGGTACAATATCCTCGGGGATAATCGAGGATTACATTTATACGTACACATTCGTATCGAGCTTCAAAGAAGGGCATGTTTCATAGTTTTATCGCAATCGTTGGAAATTTTAAATGTACTTTTGAACTTCACGTGCGAGAACGAAACTATGTGTGGAATTATCTTTTGACTACGTAAGTGCGAAGGAACATCGTTAAATATTTCACTAAAGTAAACACTACGTGCTGGATGTAGCTCGAACTGTTACGTTTTTAGATCAGAGAATTACTTCGGGATCAATTAACGTATTAGCTACTCAGGGTATAATTGAACTACTTCTAAGGAGAACTTTCAGAATCGAAACTGTGATATATCGATTAATTTCATACCTTAAGATCTGTTTATTAATTTTACAGTTTTCTTAAAGATCTACTGTTTGTTATCAGGCTATCAATACTCGGGATGCATGCAGATTGTTCATTGGATCAGAAATTTCAACAGAGACACGTAGAGATTTAAGTTAAGTCAAGTATCTACGGTAGAAGAATCGGAAAATGACAAGTCGAGTAAACGAAATGCAAAGCGCATCGCGTGGGCTGGAGAGTGCCAATTCCATCGTAACAGTAGATCGTGCGTGACAAGAAAGGTGCAAGAGAATCGTGTCGCCATCGAAATATCGAATGTCGTAAAAATCGTATCAAATATATATATATATATCAAGATCAGGATTCCGAAACGACCATTACATCTTTTTAAGATTTTAATTCGGTGAAATACACAACGAAACATGACTGTATCTCGTCAAAGGCATGCAATCTCAAGTAAGGTTGTCACAAATCATCTCGAGCATCGATGGTTTTATATATGTATACCGAGAGAGAATCAAAAAATCAGAAAACCAAAAAAAAGTTTCGCTATTTTCGTATACTTTCACGTAGAAACAGCACTGAGGAGAGATTCACAAGATATTTTTCGCTTTTTACCTGGGAACAACGGATCAATTAATTCCGACGTATGCATCTTTCGTATGGGTAGATCTTTTACGTAGCACGTTTTTTAAACGAAGTACGCTAATAGTTGTACAGCAACATCTTATCGAATAGGTAAGGGGTAAGGAGGACATTTGTTGGTCACTTACCTTCGTTGATGGAGGGCCTGACGACGTAACGTCGTGATCTGCCAAGATCGACGAATTGTTCTCGTCGACGATTATCACCTCGTATTCACCGTCATCTTGAGAACCAGCTTGGCTCATTATACCTCCGCTTCCTGGAAACATATTTCACCATTGTGATGATCTGTACTTAAAAGTATCGGGATATTTCATCTTGCAAAGCAGGCCGACATGAACGATCATGCGATCGACGATTTTATTAATGATAAATATTGTCTTTGTATTTGTTAATAAATCTTTGATATTTCATTTTATCATATTTTATGTCTTTGGATTATTGACGTCGATCGCATTGTAGGGAAAGGAGATGCATTATAGTGCATGAACTCAAAACGGAAAGGAAAATACAAAGCGTAATTAGGAACGTAATCAAAGCATTCAAACTTGTTCAACAATTTGAAGAAGAAGGAAGTAGTTGTTAGAATAATGAAATTTTATTCGATTACTTTCCTTTTTCTTCAAAGCGTATTTTCAAATGAAATAACGTTTGATAATTGTAATAAACGCAAGAAAATTATTGCCAATGTTTTAAATACGTAAGAATGGTGCACGCGTCGACGCTTTCTAGAGATACTTTTCATCGCATTAGAAATTATAGTAATATTCTCGTAAAATATCGTTTTAGTTTATGCACGTTTGTCAAATTTCCAGCCGGCAAAATAATCTGAAACGTGCAATTGTCATTGGTGAAGAAACTTAACGGTAACTATCACTTATTCGTGAGTTAGCTTTTATATGTTAGCAAGAAGAATAGTCTTGCGTTAGATCAGAATAGTGGATGCGTTTAATGGAATCAACATCACGCAAACTTGCATTGTGAGTTGCAATCCGCAACATGCAAACTTTTCGATTGCTCGCAAATCGCAAGTAGTGCAGTTTTCATTCGCAGCTTGTGCTCCAAGCTTTCAAACCACATTAGAGGATCAACGTATAACGGATCGTATAATTGCAACGTCTGCAAACGAAATTATCCAGAAGTTCAATCCAACTTTACTTTCCTGTCGCAAAACAATAGGAAAAACAAATATAGCAGCTGAAATTAATTTATAAAATAGTTCTCTAGAAACAAATATATCCAATCAAATATTTTTTCGTTACCAAACAAAAGACTCGTCAAATAATAAGAATCAGAACGATACTTATGCGTGTGTAAGTACGTGCATGTGTATGCCCATGTGTAAAAGTCAAACCTTAGGTTGGCTCAAACTGGATAGTGAACGGCAAACATGCAGACAAAAATATCGATACGCCGATGATATCGATAAAACAAAGTAGGAAGAATAATCGAAGAATATACGAAAATATAAAAGAATACGTAATTGAAGGGAGGCATGATAAAAGAAAATTAGTGTCAATAATTCGTTCGTTGGCCAGTAGTAGATGGTAAGAAAAATATCGAGCAGGCGATAAAGAAACAAACTCGAGCATTCCGTGGAACATAACGTTCGGGCAATCGAGTTACCTTGCAGACCAACACCGGAGTTTCTATGACAGAGATTTCGGGGCTGATCGATATGCTTTTGAAGCGTATGATGGTGATTGTTGTTATTATGATGATGGTAATGATGATGCCGATGATAGTTATGGTTATTCGGATGATGGTTGTAATGATTACTGTGGTGATTCGGGAGATAATAGTTGGAGGGGGGCTGGCGATTAGAGTGCCTGGCAGCCGGTAGCGGGTGCTGGTGGTGGTGCTGGTTCATGTGGTGGTTGGCATTGGCATTGACATTCGCATTGGCGTTAGGGTGAGATCCCGGGAGGAACTGTGGGTACACGTGGTGAGACCACTGTGGAAACAGGGGCCGCCCTCCTCCACCACCATTCCCATCTGCTGAGGAACCACATTTACCACATTACCACGATTC
Organism: Bombus fervidus; assembly: GCF_041682495.2. Classification (NCBI taxonomy): domain Eukaryota; kingdom Metazoa; phylum Arthropoda; class Insecta; order Hymenoptera; family Apidae; genus Bombus; species Bombus fervidus. The sequence continues at coordinate 17,523,352 of NC_091517.1, forward strand.
GAGACCATATGCCCTCCGTGTTTCTGTCATGCGTTTGATGTTTTTAGTTAACTGAACGTGTCACTATTCCTTAGTCCTTTTACTGGGTTTCTCTCTGTTTCTTAAAAAAGCGTGTAATTTTTCCAAATTGCCCTAGCGTCTTCTATGTTGGGAAATAGATAGTAATATTTCGCATCTAAATAGAATCATAATTAATTGGGATTTTCTTTAATTTTTTTTAATAATTTGTTTACAGTGTATGTCTTTTTATTCTAGTAGTCGAAGCGTTATCTATATCAATACTTTCTAAAACGGATATTATCTATAATATATATCTAAGATAAATTCCACAGGTGTAAAATCAAGACAGATATGTAGTTCATTTGTATTGTTCACAATTACTATTATTTTTTTTATTCAATTGAATATGTCGTGTTAAGGATAATTTTTATTGTCACAGAGACTTTTTAATTATTATAAAAACAAGATTCTCGCTGTTGTAATTTTCATCGATCATTTTCAAATACAGATATTTAAAATTTCGTTTAAAATTTTTAATTCAAATTTATGCACGAGATAATAATACAGAGTGAAACTCAGCAAAGAATACAAAGTGAAATTTTGCAGTTTTTTCAAAGAACAATTAAATTACTGAATTATATAAGAAAGTGTAAGATACTAACTTTAGGAGCATCGCATAGTTCAAATATAACATATATTATCGAAGTAGAACATTTAAATGATATATGTCGTCAAACATCCAATTGTTTTTAAAAAAACATTCAACAGACGTAGTTGATGTATGGTACCTTGTTTCATTATCATTTATGGTCAACATCTTTTGAATTTGTTTTACACAAATAAATTGTTTGTTTTATAATATAAAATAATAGCGACATTTAAACAATATATATATATATATCTAAACCGAACAGAAAGAGTGCTAATGCATTCGACAAACATCAAAACTCTCACTGTCAGATACATAGAAAAATAATTCATACAGTGCAATTCGACATGCGCTCTATTCAGTGTAATGTGCTGTTCGATTTGCTGCTACACAATTAAAGTGCATAGTGTTCCACAGCATCTACGTATTTGCATATATATATTCGTGTTATTCACAGAATGATCTGTTATTTCACTTTTCAATGGTCCAATTACTTTAATTTGGTTTAATTTCATTTTTATCGTAATGATAATTTCTTATGTATCTTTTTGTATCCTATATTTGTTAAATTAAAATTACATTTAAATTCGAAAAGGAAAAATATAGTTCTTTTCGAAATATGAATATCATGGGAAATATGCTCATTTAGTTGTTGACAATAACAATCATACTATAATGTTATGTCACATTTAAAATGTAGAAAAAATAAGTTTTCTTATTTAATATAATAATCAGAAAATATGATGATATATCTGACATGTAAGAGTTTTGAAGTAATAATTTGATACTATTACTATTAATCTTTTTTAAACAAACAATTAGTATTTCTTATGTAAAATTTGTTAAAGGCAACACATATGTATTCGAAATAGAACACACATATATTAATGTCAACATTAATTTCAAAGATTTTCATGTTCTTTACTAACGTTTTTTCTAAAATCCTTACAAAATTCCTACAAATAGCAAAATCTATAGTCACCTCCACAAATTGTACTTAGATCATTTTTTGCGTAATTTAGTTACATGTAACATTAAGCATTTCAACGCTTAAATCGAATAAATCCTACAATGAAAACAATGCTCCTGGATAAAGTAATATTAAAGAATTGTTTATTCCTCCTTTACTAGGCGTCATGTGTTTACGTTTATCAATTAAGTTTCTCCAAATCTTGTATCATTTTAGTGTGACAAATTGTTTAATAAGATAATAGTGTATACCTTACCTGAAGGGCTACCTGGTCTTAAACTAGCACCATTAGTCTGTATTGTTTGAACTGGACTTGGTGGTCGCTGTGATATTGGTGGTTCCAATATATCACGGTACTTTGATACCATTAGTACAGAGATGAAGTAAACTATAGCGAGGGACAGAAACTGGGCCTGCTTGGTTTCCTCCTGAAATGAAGAAAGGAAAGCGTGCTTCTTATTAGTAATATCTACTTATTACTATTCTTATTATTAACCCTGTTGAAGTCATCGAATTTTTTATGTCTGAATACAGTCAGAAAAAATTTAATGTTTTAAGAAAATTTTCGACATATAATTGAAACGAGGAACAACTATGTACTTAAATCTAAACAATTTTTTAACAACAGAAAAATATAATTCGATGGGAAATAATACAAAGAGTGTAGCAAAATGAATGATACGCGAAATATTCTAAGTACTTACAACATCTCTGTATATCACAGCTCTTAAGCGATTCACGTCCATATCTTGCAGTAATTTCTCTGGATCTTTTACAGGACTTAATTGATGTGCCAGATTATCCACTATGTTCTACAAAAATAGAGACGATACTTTACTTCACTGTTGGTAAACGATGTTAACGAATCACTGTGAACGCTATTCTCTATACGATACGGCTTCGAATAAGTACATGATATGTAACTTGTCAATATCGATGACAATAACACATTTCTCTAGATAAATTAAGTTCGATCAGATGAAACATACCTTGGGTGATGTTTGAGCTCCACGTATAAGAGACTGTATGTGCTGTGATTTATTACTAGAACCAATCTGTCGACCTAACATGCTGTACGATCTGCCACGTTCTTTACACTCTAAGCAGTTTCTAACGGCACATGTACAGACCTATAGAAGCATTTCATCAGATGAATATAACAAAAACATATAGTGTACACATACATGTTGAAGTTCTATGTTATACATTTACGGAGAACTAAAAATATTATGGCTATTTAAAACACTGCTGATATAAGAACTATTTCTATTGATAAAAAATATAGACTACGATAGTGTTAAGGTGAGTGTGGCTTTCAATTTCCTTCACGCGAAGTATATGATTTCTTATTATTTCCAGATATTAGCATTCAAGAGAATTATAATATGTATATTACAACAGATAATTATATTTTTGACTCTGGATGTGATACAGTAATTTTATACGTAAATTTTTATATAGGTAGTTTATGTGTTATGACACTATGAAACACCAATATGTATATACAGATAAAAAAATTAATACGAAGCACAATCTATATGATTATTCTATTATAATAGAATTTTAATTAACTTCGTCTTTCATATGAGAGGGGGTACATTGGAAATCAATAATAAGAGTCGTTTAGAAACCTTAATTTTTACTCTCAGGGAAAATATATTAAAATGCCGAAAGACGAAGTTCATCGATTAGTGTTTGTGTATATAATAATGTATGTAAGAAATTTCGTTTATCAGGATGCGCACTGATAACAGCGAATCTAATAAATGTGGATCGAAAACACATAATATGGTCTTTTTCAATAATCTCAGTTCATTAGTTTGTTCTATCGACATTCTACGATATTCACAAAAAGAATTAATTTCTTCAACTATATATAAATGTCACAGAAAACGAGTTTTTCATGAAATTCGAATTACACGGTGTGGTATAATAGTGATGTATCTGTTTGAGAAACGAAAAATACTACGTGGACGATAAATACAAACCAGTCTTAAACACTGCCTTAGAATACCGCCACTAGACATATTCTTCTCAGCCTCCAGTTCACCGAAATTTAAAGAGCTGGCGAAGATAAGTACATCAGCCATGTTGACTAGTCTTTGCAGAAAAGAAACCGCTACCTCAATTGGCATCCCCTGAGTTGGTTCAATTACATCCAATTCGCTCTATGAATATATCCAAGCACCAATTAAAAAAAGGAATCCGTGAAAAATGAACTTTCCACCTGGGATATGCTCTTCTATGTGAAATCAAGGAAAAATATGAAAAACGTTTATACATACATTTGGTGAGGTCGCCGATGCTAGAAGCGGTAACAATCCTCCACAGGCAATTATAAGATTGTCAGCTAGTTGCGAAATTAGGTGAACAGTATTAACAACAAAAATTGCGTTCTCGCTGCTGTTTACAAAGTCCAACACTGACTTCGTCGAATGACTGGAACACAGTGGAATATTGAATTTAGTAATAAATTGTATCGCAAGTTTATTATTATATTAAGTCGGGTAATAAATTCGTTCGTCTTTAAAATTTCTGTAAACATACAGTTATTTGAATTTTTTGATAAAAGATGTAAATCTATAGAGAAATAAAATTAATTAATTAATCCTTGATTCGAGAGATTTCATACTAATGAACGTGTTATGTGTTTTTTTTTTTTTTTAAAGCGCGAGTGAAATATTGCTGTAACTAATAGTATATGGATTAGATATTTATATACCTTCTCCAGACTTGAATGTCTGTCTCTAACGAGAAGAGGACATCCGAGAGTAATCTTTGATGTATGTAAGACCATTTGAATTCTGGTATTCTGAAAGGAGGACGAGTCGGGCCTGGACTAAACATTGGTCTTGTAGAAGGATTACCTTGCTTCGATCGTTTTGATTCTATAATAAATATCAACAGTTTTGTATAATGTGTTGAATACATGATACATAATAGATTAAATAATTAGTAAACTGCGAATGTTTATGTATTTATAGGAAACTCAAAGGTCTAAAATATCGAAAATAATTAATTTTATTTACAAAAATATAAATTTTCATAAACATCCACGATCTAATAATTAGGTAACAGAAAGCAAACAATAAACATGTTAAGGAAATTCTCACCGAAATGATTGGGATCCACTTGCGTGGACGTTGAGGCACTCCTTGGTCGTTTCTGTGGCGACGATGTTTTACGCAAGGGTACGGGTAAAGAAGGAGGTTCGTTACTGTTTAGATTATCATCGGTGGTTGTCTCGGTGGATACAGCTGGTAAGCTGGATCTGCGATGAGCATCTACGTGATCCGGAGTTAAATCATTCAATAACGAATTATCCCTCGCAACCACTGTAGAACTAACGATTTGAGGCACACCGTCGGGCATATTTTTATTTGCATCACAGACCGTAGATATTGTTGGAATTTGCTGTTTAGGATTTGGCACTTGCGTCACATTATCTACAGAACTTTGAATATCGCTATTACTACAAACACTATCTGTTACTTCTACCTCGGTTTCAGTTCTCACCGGAATGTCTGACTGATTATCACTTACGTTAGTAGAAATAGTGGACGGCACCCTTGAATGTTTTTCAGTTACCTTCTCCTCGTTATCATTAATAACAGCACTTTTGTCCTCTGTTACAGAGTTCACGGCGCATTTCTCACTACTTAACTCACTAGTCACTACTGTTTCCACTTTCTTGTCTTCTACATCTACCTTTGTCTTACCGGTCTCGATATTTTCTATTACGCTAGTTGAGCAATTGGAATCTTTCACGGTTTCCTCGGTATCGTTTTCAACGCTATTCTCAATGTCGACGTTTGTCTTTTCCGTGTGTTCAATGTCCTCGTTAACATTGTCGTCAATTTTATCCGTCTCCTTCGATTTTATATCACCCAAATTGTCTTGGTTCTCCGTCGGTGTTAAATACGCTTCTGAGGTATCGCTGTCGATCACTTCTCGATCGTTCTCCAATTGCAGCTTCTCGATGTCTTTGATGGTCAATGGCTCTGATGTCTCGCTGGAGGAAATAGGTAGCACTGATTCCGAATCAATCTGTTCCGTTGAAACAACAACGCCTGTGGAATCTTCCTCCACTATCTGTTTGCTCGTCTGTTCCATTTTTTCGGAAGCCTCTGCCATGTCAGAAGAAATCTCATCACTGGGAGTGACTTTATCTTTCACGTTCGATTTTTCTTTACACGTTTCGTCAACCTGCTTTGTAGGAGCTTCAACCTCGGTTTCAGCATCAGCTTCAGCTTCTACCTTAGCTTCGACTTCGGTTTCAGCTTTAACATCAGCTTCAACTTCGGTCTCCGCCTCGGCTTCTGCTTCAGCTTCAGCTTCAACCTCACCTTCAGGTTCAGTTTCATCATCTTGCGACTTCTGTACGCTAGAAACACCAGTACCAGACGCATCTATATTGTCTTGAGATACCGATGCTGTTTCTTCCGTCTGTTCAATGTCTTCCTGTTTAGTGTGTACACTTTCCTCCATCTTTTCAACGGGAGATGATTGAGAGACGATTTCGTCCTGTGATTTCTGTTCTGAAGAATCGTCGTCCTTCTTTAAAACTTCCTGCACCGCCAAGGAATCTGGGCTGGAGCCTTCGATCTTATGAACCTCGCTATAGAAATCACTGGAGCTCTCTATTGATATCGCTTCGCTGGTTTCCTGAGTCGTTGGAATAGAGACAGCTTCGCTGTTTCCTTCTTCGAGAATTGTCGGCGTGTCTGTATGAATTTCACGCGCTGTCGTCGGTGTTTCTGGTTTATCACTCAGTCTGGAGTCCAGGGATATCGCTTCGCTCGACTGAGCAGTGTCCAGGGTTTCGCTGTGCGATTTGATAATCGCTGGACTGCCATCGCTTTCAGTATTGTCTATCGAGTTCAAATCGCAGCTGCAGGACTCTTCCAAACGGTCGTTGCTCTCGGTTGCATCGAACTCCTGGAAATGGAGTTAGTTACCATAACACAGTACGATTGATGTTCTAGTGGTTATATATCACTTATTTCAAGAAGGTATTTTATATTTGTTCGTCATCTACAGTGGCTCACAAAAGTAAATGAACATTTACCATAGAAAACTTTTATTAACGCAGAAACTTCATTAACGCTACAATGAGATACGACTAACGTGATTATACTGAAATAGGTCTGAAAACCATAAGAAAACTTTGCTATAGAAAATAGTAGGAAATATCCCTACTTTCTCGGCCATGTAAATATCTATTCTCTTTTTCCATTTTTTAAACCTCAGAATCTTCAAACACGAATTTAAATAACATAGTAAGCCCCGTAAGTAGCTTAATCCTAAAAAACTTGATATCCAACCTTGTAATTCCTTTCTACATGTTGCACTTCGTGGTTCTGTTGATTGCCCCAGGGTGATGGTTTGCTATATCCATTATTCCCTGAATGTTGTTGATCCCAACCGGAGATAGTGCTGATTGGCCTTTGCTGTCTTAACTCGGGATCCGTAATGTTATCTGATCGCTGCCTCTCGTAATGTTCGTACATCTGAGCGAACTGAAGCTTGAATTCCTCATAGGATACCTGAAACAGTGCAACATTGACCTTACCGTAGGAACTGTCTTTAATTTTGTCCACTATGTTAGAATATTTACCTTGGAGTGCACGATGGCCAGAGTGTCTACCCACACTCGCCATCCACCGTACTCGTGTTTTATAGCATGATGCAGGAGCATACGAAACAACGAGTACACCATATCCGAGATCTTTTGCTCTTCCGTGTTCTTCGGATGAATGTAGGCCATGGCTATTAGCCATTCCTGCCATACAGACATCTGTAGAACAGTTCGACGATTTTCTCGATTGTTGTTGCACAGCAATGTCATATCCGAGAGGAACAGCTTCTTCACTTCCAACAGTTGCTCCGTTTGCTTTGATTGTCGAATTAACGTCGCTACTACCTTTAGAATCACTGCAATTATGTATGTAATTGTTAATATCATATAATATGCTTTTATATAGTTTTATATTCTTATCATTTTAAATTAACTGATTTGATGATTTACTTGGATTTTCTAAACGATAATGGGACTCTGGTTCAGGGTGTCTGGCATAAAGGATCTGTTGGCTAATGTGCTCTGTCATAATCTGAAAGGATATTGTATAAATTAAAATAGTAAATGATTAGTTAAATTTTTACTGAAAATAGTACCTCGTATAAAACATTATAGGTGGGTAGTGACAATGTCTCCTCGTTCAATAGTAATCTTTCGGCCAATAATGTGTACAAGTTATGAGGGCTCATAACATCATATTTTCGTCTGAAATTCAAAAAACGAATCTTAATAGCTATCAAATAAATACTTTTCTTTTTTTTAATTTATTTATTGAATTCGTTTACTTGTGTGTACTGCGGCTTAAGAAGAATCCCAATAACTTCAAAGCTTGTAAACGTATTAATTGGCTTTCCGCTGCTAATAATTTAAAAATCGTTCTGACGCCTTGCTTCGCATCGAAAGCTGGAACCATCGACGATGGGTGCTCCGACATTAATGATATAAGCATTTGCAAAACATCATGTAGATTTTCGTCCTGTGAAAAGATAAATTACATTATTGGCTGGACCAACAAACTTACTTATTATTATAATATTCGAAACAAAAAACTTCTTTTTTCAAACTTTAATATTCTTTATTTCAACATTGTAAACAATACGAGAAACAAACGTAAGTAACAGACATACAGAAACAAAGACAAGTCAAAATTAATTCTTTTTATTTTTCTACTCTTATCCTTCACCAAAGGTTAAGGGTAAACTTTACGCCATCAAAAACATTTTTACACAATCAATTACGAGCACCATACCTCGTGTATTGTCGTCAGATAATTCAGAATACTCTGCAACTCGTCATCCTTCACTCCATTCCCGATCATAATCAGTTGTTTCAGAAATAACAAAATGTAAGAACGTATTGTCAAAATATCCTTCTGTTGAGGTCGCGGTCCATCTGCAATGAATCGGAAATGTCATAAATCCGCCATAACTTATCGAACCTTATGGAAATACATATTTCCATGTATTCAAAATTACTCACCAAGTCCTTTGGGTGTGATTCCACTCTTCGCTCGCGGATTGGCAACCCAGTAATAGTACTTAAGCGTGTGCACTGTTTGTAATACTGTGGAGACTCTCCTTACATTAGAATATATTTGCGTGTCACTGAGGAACTCTGTGGCCAAGTACGAATAGAGCCGCGTTTGCACCGGCGCCGGTGTATAAATCCACAGAGCGGCATTAAAAAGTACGTGGTCCAATAGCTGCCATGTTAGGAATGAAAAGTAAAACAACTACATCACCATGGATCTGCCTGTTCTTCGGACACACCAATCTAGCCGACTTTTATGTATTCCTTATTTCTTTACGTGGTCTTTTTGTTCCTGCTTCTTAGGTACATTTCTCCGGTTTCATGGATACGGATGGAAATTAAATAATCGTACCAGCGGATGATAATATTTTGCTTGTTATATCGAGCATACAGTCTCGTTATGGTGAATTTAAAATAGGAACTTAACATTTAGAACTGTGCAGCGGGGTATATATGTATACCATAGAATGGAAAGTACATAGGAGGGAAATTTGAAAATAAGAAAGAAAGAAACTGAGAGTGCCGATAAATTCATCGTATAGAGTTTGCGACACATTATCAAAAGGAAAAGTAGATTGGGGAGAATAGAGATGACAATTCATGTCAAACATTCATGCACCGAAAAATTAATATTGAGAATTTGGTAGCTCTGAAGGTAATATTGAGACAAATTGAAACAATTGCATAAAAATCACAGAACCAATCAATATTCCACAGGACATATATGAATTATGAATTTTAATATTAATGTTTGATATTTCAGACCATATAGATATACTTTTATAAGCAAATATTGAGATAGAAGTCTTCCTTTCTTTCATGATTTAGCTGTTCACCGCGAGAAAAGGATGTCCCAATATTTGAACTGTGCGCATAGAAAGAAAATAATGAAACAGCTTTCCTGAAGGCGATAGGCATCCTCGATAGAAGAATATGAAGCGAAGTATTATAGATTCGAACGAAAAGTCAGAATTGTCAGTAAGTACGCTCTCATGTAGCACCGTTTCGAAATAGAAACTTAGACAGATCGATCAGACAGCAAATAGAGAATAATAATATTCTTCAGCGTTGCAAAAAACAATAGAAGTAGATAGATTCTCGTATGGAAGCAAATATTTAGTGTGAACAAAAATATATAGTCTTGCGTAGCCATATTATGAAATCAGGAAGCCTAAAAGTCGGTAGATTGCATGCGATCCAAAGATTCGGGTAGCATAATGTCGTTTCCATGAGAAAAAGTATAAATAGTACATGCTTGAAATCGTAATGCATTGTGTGTGAACGGATCAAACCCGAATGAACGAAAATATATACACATACGTTATAAATAGCATATAACATACAGAGCATCTACGAGCAGTTTTTATCGTACAAGCTATTGCAACAGATATTATATATGGAGTAGGCAGAGAGAGTAAATTATAATACGCTAGAACTGCGCTTGATAGTTCTTTCGTTCATGCTATTGTACACTGTATCGTGGGTAAAATAAAAAGAGGAGAATGGAGAACGAGGAGTAGTTACGTAAATGTATCATAACATATAAAATTTTCATAGGAGAACTCGCTAGAATGTTTCAATGATGATCTTACTAGGGAGCTTAAATGTACCTACGCTATTACATTTAGATACAAACCCTAATAACACAATGTGATTTTCTAATTATAAGAGTAACCATATGTCTCATAGTAGGGTTGGTAGTATGCTTTAATTCAATTTAATTGAGTTAAAATTTATGTTGAATTCTTCAGATATGTTAGCTAAAATAATTCATCTTATAAAATATGAGTAGAAATTAATAATTATGTCAAAAAGGATGAAAAAATAAATTTCATCAATGATTCATTATACAAAATTGTATCTTCAATAGATCAAATTAGAAATATTATTCTAAAATTATCGAATTAATTATGAATGGACACAAGGATGAATTATTTTAGCTAATTTTGATAAACGACGTGTATTCACTTAGTAGAAATACATTTACGATATACGTTATATGTATTTTATTACTTTCGTGCAAACTAAGCTTGCCCATTCTTACTTCCGTAAATCTACTTGGACCCAACTGAACTCCGATTTCCATCGAAAGTTCCATTCTACCTTCAACGATCTCTACCTCTCATCCAACTTATCGCTAATGCTCTTAACGTTAATTTAATTCTAATTCGTACGAGTACTAAACTAATGACTAAATCGATACCTGTTTCAATAACAAGTCGCTGTTAGCGCTGAGACAGGTAACCAGATGTTTCGTGAGCTCCAAAAAGGACGCGAGAACTTCCGTAGTTAGATGGTCTCTGCTCGCTCTCTGCAGCATATAGCTGATCACCAGAAAGCCACGATTTTGTACCATATGTTGTTGAACGGTTTGTGAACTCTCCACCAAATCGCAAATAAACCCCAACAGTTTCGAACTAAAATTCAAGTTGTCGTGTTACATGATCGAGAAACATGATTCGGCTATGATACAAGCCGAATACTTGTTCCATCGAAAATTTCAATGTGAAGAGTTTTGGTAGATATTTACCATAACGTTGGGTCTCGTTTAACATCGTTGGGCGCTATGCAATCGTAAGGCATATCTAGTTGCGAGAACAAAGGGAACAACACTTGAATGCCGCCAATCGAGTTTAACGTGCTATGAATGGAATGCGTGATGACAGCTTTAACATCCTACAAATAGATAGTAAAATGTTCGCATGTTTTCCAAGTTCGATGTTCTACATTCGGTTGCAAAATAAAAAAGGACCAAAAATTTGGGACGCTCAGAAAAGCAACACTTAAAAATTTTTATATCAAAGAGACAGCCCGCATTCGAGTGTAAATCACTGGAATTTTCGTTTTTTATGAATTATGAAGTATTTTTTTTTATATTGGTATCCAGATTGAAATTGGGGCTGGAGAAGTTATTTTCTTTTTCAATATTTCAAACTATTAAATTTATAAAATAACATAAAAGATTAAAAACATTTTAATAGGGAAAAATTCAATTTTTGTGTCATTCGTTTACCATATAAAAAACGTCGTGCCTTACAGCGAAAAATGCTTTTACATGAAAATTTGTAAAAAAAAAACTGCTAGATGAATGACATTTTCAAAGCGTCCTATCATTTTTTTTTTTTTTTTATTGAATTACAAGTATAGCGTGTTCTATATCATACCTGCAGCATAAGGGCGTGTGGTGTATGTACAAAATAGGAGACGTTGCCTTTCGGTGCGCTTTGCAAGCATAGTTGAGAATCCGTTGCTACCGGGTTGTACATGAACACAATCGCATTCGACAGCTTACCATCGTAAAGCACCTATAAAATAGCGTTGTTAATACCGTTGATGTGTCTTTCTAATTGCATGTCGTAAAATCATTCCACTACATCAAGTCAAAACTCATCTTTGAAAGTCTACCAAACAGAAATGAATATGATTACTTGTGGAAATTTGTCATTTTTAATCATAGATTAATATTGGAAATTAGAAAGTAGAAAAGTGGACTTTCAAAGTAAATTTTCATAACTATTCAAATTAATATCTACATGTTAAATGGACAAACGTGCCACACATCACAAACGGAACTGAACGTGATTTTAGGTCAGACAGGTTGTGTTAAATCTTCAGAGGGACGCTTATGGACTTAAGACAATCTCCAAACTCAGGATATCCATTAGTCGCAGTGTCCATTGCTAATAACTAGACTGCAGATGTTTATGCAAATTCATATCCTGATCCTAAACAGTGATTTTTTCCTTAACCTACTTTTAGATATTTTACATATATTTGCATTTTTAGAATTCTCATAAATGAATAAACATCCGTAGTCTATTAAAAGAACACTAACTGAAGTATGACAGGTATTAACTTAGTATATGTTCGTCCGTACAACCTATGAAAAATCTTTTACTACGAAAATACACACATCACAGCAAAATGATCAAACAGACAGATTTATGAAAAAACTTAACTGTTCATTAGGCTGTAAATTAATCAGGGTCTTGCTATAGGCCTACGTCGTAAGAAAGCATCAGGCAAAACAGAAAATTGTGGCTCGTATGAGTAACGAGCCGTGTGTGTAATAAACGAAAAAGAGAAAAATCCACAAATAGAAGCAAATTATGCAATGGATAGATACAAACGTTATGAATCGCAGTAACGTCCAACGGAACGTGACGTTCTGGGGAAAAGATATTCGTAGTGATGGTCGATAATCGGGGTAATTACCTCTGACGAAACTCGAACGCAGTAACAAGAGTGATTAAACAATGTGCAAATCAAATGTAAACGGGAGAAAAAGAAAATAAAAATGCTTACAGTTTGCATACTTTGGTCCACCATGCTCGTGAGCTCCGGCTCATCACTCACCCTTTTGTGATTGTCAGGCAGATTCAGGTAACACTCGTTGTCAAAACGAAACTGACTCTGTGAACAGAATGGGAATGGGAACACGGAATGTTGAATATCTAATGAATCTACACAAATCCGAGTTCCAGATGCCTTTGTGAAGAACACGGAAGAAGTTTCACAGAAAATTAAAGATCTTCATAAAAAAATACGCGAAAGGAATTTCTTTCACAATTATAATCTGCTTTTATGTTATTTCTCTATATTTTGAATTACTAGAGCGCAAATTCTATTTAAAAGAAATTCATATTTAGCTAGAACGCGTATCCATAATTACGAACGAAGAAGGAAAGTTTAATGGAAGAATTTTTTTCAAGCCTGTTATCTATGCAAAGTTTTATGTTTCTAAACTCAATGTACCTTATATCCAGGCCCCAGTCTATGCATAGCGCATATCTGATGCGTCGTCAGAGCTTCGCTGAACAGATAAATCGCGCTCATTTGTCCGCAAAACACGCGCTCTTCATCCAGTTCCGGTGTAGCTCCGATGTAACATTTGTCAAAGGGCTGCAAAGAAGAACGTGCTATATAGCTCTTTTCATTTTCGATCAACATTTCATAGCCAGAGACCGCAATTTCAATGCGTTTCGAGCAACGACCAGTTTTAATTGCGGTCGGCAAACACATAAAATTAATAGGCGACATTATATTCAATACGTAAATTTACTTACGTCGTTTGTCGAAACGAACCACGCCATTTCGGTACTTGAAGCCAATTGACCATTGACCAAACATTTAATTTCACTCTTCGTCCACCTATTATATATGTACACTACGGCGATCATGTACCACTGTGAAAGTAAACGTTATTGGTTCTCTTGAAAATGTTTCGAATAAACTGTCCTTGAGTGGAACGTTTTTTAAAAAGATTTAACACGAGCAATTTTTATTAAATATTTTGACAACACGTTCGGAAGAAATGTTACAAAAAGTGGTGAAGTTTCATACGATTAACACTTTCATTCCCGTGATAGTTGTACGATACACATTTAGAATTATGAAATACTATGTTTCTATCGTCAGACATGTCTTATTCCTTGTCCATATTTTCATACTATAATGTTTTTATCACAATGTTTGTACAAATTTTACCGATAATATGATCAATAGAAACATACGACGAGTAGGAAAGTTACACACAAATATTTGTAATATCTAAATAATTTGGGAATGAAAGAATTAAATGTTTTAATGTAAATTTCGTGTTACATCGTACTTTGATCTTAACACCGAATATATTAAATAAATTTTCACAAAATTAACATAAAAATGTGGCCTACCTTACGTGGTTGGAATTCATATTTGACACAATGTTGGAAGCCCTTGCCCTTCACTTTCATAGATGTGAGGACCAAGCAGTTCCCTACGAAATGCGCGGAGTACCCTACTCCCTTGCTAGTTTTAAAACTGCGAACAAAGGAACGTACAAGCTTTGTGAACGTAAATGGTGCCGACTAGAAATATCTGGAATGTCAATAAAAATTTATCAACGATCTTTCTGCTCTGCTCGGTTTCGATCCTCTGTATTTTATTCCTATTCTTCCGAATAACGATGTACTTTGTAAACGGAAACAACAGTTGTCGATTGTATGGAAATCGAATTGTTTTCGCGTGACGGAATGCGATCAAATTGTTGCACGATGCAACGCTCGAATAGGAATACTTTTTTTGCGCGCTAACTCAAACGGAGCTGCGTTTAATCAAATTCAAACGGTCGAACATGAAGGAATTTGATCGGCGCGTTTTTCCCCTGGCCCCAATTTCCTCTGTTCTATTCCAAGTTCCGCGTATTTCTCTTTCTCTCGTTCGTGAAAGTCGGCAACGTAAACGATTCTTTAAGGTAGCCAGTACTAGCCAGGCCACTTCGATTCGAGAGAGTGTTCCCGCAAGAGGGCTTGATGTAAGAGCACTTACCAATAGAGGTACGGCTTTTCTCGTTCGATATTAACGGAGTTGATAGGATCCAGACGGAACCACGTGGTAAACGTGAATCCATTCTCGTGTGGCCATTTCGCGAGCGGCGGAAGGACGATCGCCTGACAAAGTTGCAGAAATAATTAAATAAGCTCGAATAGAATTAGAATCTTACGATATTACATTATAGAGAGGTCATCATGTATTCACTTCATTCACCATTTATACTGGTTCTAGCTATTTATTTATACCTCCTGGGTTTCTGACATAGAGAGACGCTCAAAACTACTTAATAATTGATGTGATCTTGTCTGAAGAGGATGTTATGTTAATGAAATTAGGTTTTTCATGGATGGGTCGTGCAGTTTTCCAATATGGTGCAATTCTTCGATATAATATCACGATAATTAAGTTTAGGTATAGGTGTATTTGGAAAATAAGCTGCCAAACTTTGGTAGTATGTTGTACGTATTTTTAACGACTATTCATTTTCTTCCTCATGTTTATACAATTTTTAATAAATGACTTACAGCTTACGATCTTCATGAAGATATACGAAATGCTCGTTTAAAATAAGTTAAATTTTGAATTTTTATTCCATGAATTAAAATTTCTGTCTTAAGTCTGTACTCACTGCATAAAAACTTTATTCAAACTTCGTAGTAGACGCTTCCCCTTTGACTTGTACTCTTTCACAGTTATATATTAAAGGAAACGCTCGAAACAGTTCCCCCGAATAAGAAACTTCTTTTCCTTAACATTTTCTGTCATATCGAAAGTTTCTGTCTCTAAAACTCATTGAATAGCTACCAACGTCTGCACCGGACGACATCTGTTCCGATGGATTTTCGTAGAGAGTTTTATGTTCTTGCTCTACCTTCGTCTTTTTGTTCGATCATGAAATGGATTGTTATGTCGATGCTAAAATAACATTTATTCTAATACCAGAGAAATTTGTTCAAGTATTCTCTTCAATGTGTAAGCTTGAAAAAGGTTTTGTTTAATTTTGAAAGGAATGATTCATGCTTCCTTATAGCTTTAAGAAATGAAACATAATTCCAAAATTTGGTACCTCGTACATTGGTGCTTCAGTGTTACATAAATCAAACGCTTTTATTTCTTTTTTAGAGAAAAGGGAATTGAAATAAGAATTTTTTTAAATGCAAGATGAATCAAGTGTCAAGATTGAAAAAGTCTGATAGATTTACTTAATATTCAAGGAGTTTTAGAAAAATTTACTCGTACGGAAATTGTTTCAAATTATTGCGAACTACATCTTGGATTCTATCCTTTACATATTCTATCCTTTAAAAAGATATACATTTAATCTTGATCGAGTTTTAGGTTCATTCATAATTTGGAATGATTTTCCAGCTGTTCGCCTATGGAGTTCTACTGGACGAAGAATCAATAGGTCATTTGATTCGATGGATTAAGCGCGAGTGGAAGTTCCATGAAACAAGGCGAATTTTCTTATCGAAAGTTTAATAGAGTTCAGAATCGAATGGCATCTTCCGCGAGGTCGTAACAGGAATATCCGGTGCCGGAGAGGAACGGCTGAGAGAAGGATGAAAATCGACTTACCGATCCCTTTCTGCCAGGAAAACTGAAAAACACGTCGGGTCCGTTCCGTTGCGGCATCTGACGAAGAACGTTTAACAGTTTTGCCGAGTGTCGTGGCTGTGACATACAAGAATACAATAAAAATTCTACACGATACATCATACAAGATATAAACTTCTACTCAAAAGTCTTAGGAAAGTTTCGTTAGTTTCTTTAAACGTAGATAGTTCTCTTTCGAAAGAACATTTATATTTCTATATCTTTTGGACCTTCTTACCCATTTCCCTTTTACAGCTTTCATAGCACCGAATAAAAGTTTTAACTCCTTCACCGTTATACTGTAACTGGCCAGCACTCCAAGCATGTCGATCAGTAGATCTATCGAACAGAGGAACGTTGCCTGTTGTGTAAACTGCACGTATAGACTATTATAGACGCGACTAGGATTAGAATCGTTTGATAAGGATTTACCTGCGACGACAGTTTCAGCGCGGGACAGCCGAAGCAGCACGTGTTCGATGAGGCTTACGTCTGTACACGCTTGTAAGTTGCGCACGCTCTTCCTTAAAATAGCGATGAACACGCTCCATATTTCAGCCTGTAACAAACAGAAGATTTCACACGGCAGATTGAAAATCATACGTAAGTTAAGATCTGGAGAATTTGAATTTTATTCAGGTATTTTAAATTCTTAAAGGTATAATCCCTTTAACTTAATTAATTAAACAGAATAATTATAACTTTATTCTCTGCTGCGATACGTGTACGTAACTTGATAAAATATAATAAAATTTTTACAACAACAAATGCTGCACGCTATTTCATGAAAAATGGTCTTCCATACTGCAAGCCCGTTGCAAAATGAGCCCGTTCTTACAACCCCTTCCACTAAACTATAACAAATTCCAAAACCCATAACCAATCACGAGTTACGTAAGTATTAAACGATACATTAACGCGAGCTTCACCGGCAACCATAAGGCCTACTTTAGTGGTGGTAGTTAATATCCAAATTATTATACAACGCTATTGATTAAAGTTATCCTAGTCATTGGATCAGAGATCAGAAGTGAAGCAACAGCCAACGAACGAACTCGCTTTTAATCCGTTACTAATACGTGAGCGAAGTCACGGAGCGACATAATCATGGAGAGCAAGAGGAGGCCAAACTGAAAAGCATCCAGCGACCGCCGACACCGTTGAAATCCCGAAAATGCGGTGGAAATTTCACCGGCTTGGAATTTCCGAAGTTTCGCCGAACGAGAGTTTAAGGGTATCCTATGTATATCGGATAACGCGATAGGGTGGTTTTTCGTACGTGCATGGAATTAAAGGGGCGCCGCAACTCGAGTTAATCCCCGAGGGAAAGACGTTTTGTGTAGAACATTCGAGGTTTGGCCTCTTTGGGGATTCGTGACAATTCTATCGATACGGATGCGAGAATAAACGAGCTCGTGCCGTAAGTAAATCGATCCTTTTCCTGAATAATTACGATGAATTGAATCTAAGTTGAGAAACAGTGGTGAATAAAGAGCGAATTTTAAACAAAGTGAACTTTGGGAAAATTTTCTAGCTTCAGTAACGTGACAATCTTTGTAGCGTGTATGATGCCGGTTAATTAAAAACGAATGACGTAATCTTGACACGTTGTTTGGCGCAGGTTTGTTTGATTGACTTTTAAATAGCAATTTTAACGTCTTACAGCAAAACTTTATGTCTCTATTTTTCAGTGTTCAACGTTTCAGTTAATTAGTTTCATAGATAGAACCTCAAGATATTGAGTAGAAATACTCCCAAAGATTATTGGAATATTCCTGTTCTTTGGTAATAAATTTTCTGTACACAGACTAATTAAAATATAGAGAGTTTTAATAGCTATTTAAAAACAAGAAGGTGAGAGAACGAACAGCTTCTCTTCTTTTTAATTTTCAATCAAAGATGCGTAATAACTCTTCCACTCCCATTTCATCCCATACGTTTAAAACAGTTTATCAATTAAGAATTTAAAAGTAATGAAGGTACTGCGGCCCGGTATAAATTGCACACAGAAATTTACATCATAAATTACGTTCAATACTTCGCAGCACTCATCTCCGTACTCTATAAGAAATATGGATGGTATATATAGATAGTCGTGTAATCGAGTTTTTAAATTGCCATTTCGTTTTTCCCTTCAATTTTTATAAAGAAAGAAATTTCACATCAGTCAAACTACCGTTTCTGTCTTTACCGTTTATTTATAGCTTGTATGACAAAACTATTTCTATCTTTAATAAATATAATAAACGTTATTCAATAATATCACCGACGTTGAAATAATTTCGATATTCTTACATTTCCGTGAACCTCGTAAAACGAAAATGAATTTTTTGACGTCGCTTAAAATCGTGAAAAATACGTTTCCAACAGTCTTCGACAGAAAGGGAATGTTGAAAACTGCTAAGAAACACATCGCGTAGAACTCGTAGCGAGTAAAAGTTATTACCTTGGATATCGAATTTATTCAATGAATGTCTTTCCGTAATAATGCAGTGGCATTGTTTCCCCAACCATGTCGTTACAATACCGCGTTTCGAAGACAGTGTATTGCGCATCAGGGCACGTAAACGATGAAATATAACCGAAACGAGACGTCGTTCGTGTAACACCGAATTCAGCGTGAATCGGAAATATCGTCCGATCGAAGACGATTACACGTGCTTCGATAAAATTAAATTCTTTGACGGTTTCGATGCCCTCTCTCCGTGAATTCGCGTAAATTTCTGCACGTGAAATTTTAATTAATTTTTTCAGAAAACAACAAGGGAGGAGACCCAGAACAAACCGTCAAATATATATAATATTACTACAAATTTTACGCTTACTTGTTGGGAAGATTGAACCAAGTTTCTCCTGTAATAGCGGCTTTGTGTTAACACACCTTTCTTATCGCACGACAGAATTTAGACTACGGCTCTCGTCTCGCTACGCTTGTTATTATTACAAGAACGTTTCTCTCCTTTGATCGACCGATGGTGTTGACGTTCTCCCATTTGTGTTGATATATTGATTCAACTACGTATGTATTATTGATGTCGACGAAAATTTAATCACTGTTAGATAAGCCTGTTGCTCGTAAGTGGACTGTGGATATTTACGCATTTATAGAAAATTTAAATATATAACAATATTGTTAATGAATATAAGGTCTTTAAATTTTATATATATTTCTTTTTACATATTTGGAATATACACATATAATAGAAAATTAATAATCAACATTTTGATGAATTTGTAATAGAAATAAAATATATAGAAGAACAATATTTCTTCATCGCGCATTTTCCTCTCCAATTCGTCGGTCATGACAGAAAAATTCTTCCTCTCTTCTCCTAGCATTGTCGTCTCAAGCTCTAATGAATATTGCGAAAATATGTCACGAGGATGCCAGCTGATCTCGCGCAATCATGTTTTTCATGGGATCGTTCAATTTGGTCTCTGGGACTCCGTCCATTTCGCTTGGTGCATTAAACTGTACTTGCGGGACTGGCACCCACTTTTCAACAACCGTGTCACGCTAAAAGCTACCAGCCGTGTACGGCTTTTAAAGCTGATTGCGACACCAAAGAGCGCTATTCTTTCGAACATTACCATGTTTGATGGACGTCACTTCAGCGCCTCTTTTTACATTCGTATATTCTTCTGATCGTAAGATCGATTTATTGGCCTTTCATATCAAATTCGTGTAGTATCTATGCATTTTGTGAATGGTATAATGGTAAATGTAATATGGTTTTATATCACGATCCTTCGTGAGCATTAAAATGGTTTACTGGAATTAGGTCAACTTAAAGAAAATAGATCAGTAAAACATAGACGGCTTTGAGAGAAAAGCGTGATATTACAATTTAATTTTAAACACGATGTCCTAGAAACTATTTGCAAAATTTGGTACTTGCTCCGTTCAATTTAATATAAGGAGTTAGTAATATTTTATCGAATTAATTTATTTAAATATTTAGTTGATAACCCACTGAACGTCGTTGCAAGTTCAACGTCTTTTATATCTCCTATATTTTTATACTTTGCAATGAAACTGGTATTTTAGATTCAGTTGTGATATCCGAACGAATAAAAAGGAATTTCAATTTTCCAATTTTATATTCACACCATCTTAATCCTCGTGGGATCATATTTTCATTGTCTATTATCTTTGAGACGTCCCAATGGAAAAAGACGACATCGGGAACAAAATATTTCGTTACGCTGTGTTTATCTTTCGCAACTATCCATCTTTCATGACCATCTTACATTTTTCCATAGCATCAGTCCAAAGGAAGATATCAACGTGGCCTGTTTTTCCTGAACGATTTTAATCTCAATACGTCTTCGGATGAATTACGATAACGGGAGTGACGTTGGCGATGTAATCTTGCGGCAATATCGCGGAACGATGGAGCAAAAAAATCCGAACTCCATTTACAGCGTTCCTTTGCAGACAGAAAAAATACGATACTCGACCCAGTGAAAAAGTTTGAAAAAAGAGTAAGAAATATTTCTTCGTTAAGAAGATCTAAAAAGAATTTCAAATTCACCAGAAGAATGTGATAATTGAAAAACAGTCTTGATTGCATTTTCTTTGCGATCCAAAGAAACCGTTAATGACGTTCTAATGGAAGGAGATCCAAGAAGTTTCGTTGAAACTAATGACCTCGCGTTTTAAAACTTTATTTCGAGATCTGCTCGTAGAAAAATCCGCTCGTATCGTTAGGTCGTTGCGGATACTTTCAATTATTCTAGGTACGACGTGCACCTCGGTCGTTTGCATATTTAAACATGCCGAGAGCCTCTTGATTAAGTATTGCCGCTCGAGTTGATAACTCGGCGCTGTAGTTGCATCGGATAATGAAAATCACGAAAGTATCGGCTGAAAGAGGACGAAGAACCATGGAGCGTTCTCGACGTGGCTGCGAAACGAAACCACAGACGATCTCCCTCCTCGACCCTCTGTTAATTACATCGTTATGAAATCAGTAACCCTTATGCAATTAACAACCTTTATCAAAGTCCCATCATGGGTTCCCGTTTAATCAAATTCTCCTCTCTCGCATTTCTTTCTCGATCCCTTCGTCGATATTGTCCTCTGCTACCCCTTCGCGAATATTAATATTGAATCAACGACGATATCGTTGACGTCTTATTTGAATCTCATTCTTCGCCACTCCTCCTTCATACCTTATAGCCCAGAAGCTCGATATTTGGTTTCTCTTTATCGATAATCGAGGCATCGCTCCCACGAAATGCTTTCCATTTGTCACTGCCAATTTTGCAGGCTTTTCAGCCACGAAGCGTACGAGACTTTACTTCGTTACACTCTTTGTTTCTTTCTTGATATTTATCAGTTTCGATTGCTAAAGCTCACTGAATATTGAGGTTTGTTAATATCATGGATAAATGACACTCTAAATACCTTTGTAATCTCTGCGGAATATAATCCAGTCTTATTACAGCGCTATTGAAATTTCAAAATGTTTCGTATAATATACATAATATATTCATAAAAAGTATCTACGAGTATTCGAATACTTTAACATAATACAGAAAAATAATTGGGCATATGTATTTTTCATTCAAAGTTATCCTTGGCAAGTATCACCGTAATATCAACATTTCCTCAACGATCTGTTTTTCTTCCATCGTTTATGCTGGCAACATAATCAGCTAACCAAGCGCCACGAATGACCAGCGTGCGGCTCAACTTCGCTAATCAAAGGAGCTTTCCACGGTAGAGAGACGTTGACCCAGTTACTTATTCCCTTTATCGTCTTCGTTCTACCTGGGAACACAATCGATTAGATAGGCGCAGGTACGTGGCCCGTTGCAAAATCAAATATGTTTGGAATGTTTGCCGGGAACAAAGGGCGTCGCGGATCGTTCACAGTTCGCGTGATAAATGATTAACTTCCGCTAGGAACATTCAAACTCGGTACTGGCGAACCGTAAACGCCGTGAAGCCTTTACGATATCCTTCCCTTCCGGTAAGTCCAATTTACTCTCCACAGCCGGTCATAGCATCATACTTTAGAGTAGAGCCATGAGGGTACGCATCAAAGGAAATGCGAGCCTGCACACAGGCACAAACGTATGCAAGCGAAGAAAGTAAGCTCCGTAGACAGCTTCATAGAGAGACCCTGTCTCAGTAAAAATCGCTCTCGCGAATTCTATCAGTCACAAAGCTTACTTGCGGCTGACCTCGGACTAATCTTCTTGCAAATTTGTTTTCGGCTCAGTCAATTTTCGAGAACACGCTGTTTGAAGTGGTTTGCGGCGGAATAGAGAAGTGAACCGCGGAGTAATCACTTTGCGCAAGTTACGAAAATATTTTCGGTTTGCACAGAGAACGTTTTGTACTTTTTTTTTTTTTTTTTAGATCAAAAGTATTGGAATACGAATGTGATGGTCGTTGCTTGAGGCTAGTTATGAAAACGTTTGAAACTCGAGATAGAGAATGTCGGATGTGAAATATGAAACTCCATGATGAAATCAAAATATGTGTCTCTATAGAGTTTCGTTAACATTATGTTAGATCTTCATGGGAGCCTGCACACACACACTAATTAGTGTCTAACATTGATCGTACATTGTTAAATATGTTTGGTTTATATTCTCAAGTAGAATCTCAAGTGAATAAAAATTGAATTCTTTCATTGGGTAAGTTATATCTTAAAAATTATTTGTTGCTAATACGATGGTATTTTTAATTCACATCTTTGCCTGTTATTAAAAAATCCAATGTGGAGTGTATAAAAAAATTCAATCTCGGTTTAATATTTTAGATAAATAAAATGAAAAGCTCAGAGTGCTTTTCTTTCGTTTCTTAATCTATTTCTGAATCGCGCCATTTGTATTAAACCCTCTTGCGCATTGCCTCACACTACACTGGTGCAACCGTGTTGTCGTTTGGGTCTTCGTTTTCCAGCGAACCGTCGAGCGTGTCCGCTTGATTTCAACCCACTCGGTTCGCAATATCGCGCTAGCAAACAAACGATTACGCGAGATCACGCGAGGTTTCATAGATGTATGAATCTTCGTGTTTTCATCAAGGGGAAGAGAAAATAAAGATCTGCCAGGAGCTGGTTAAATTTTTCGACGAGGAGTGTGATGACAAGCGGCGCGGTAAACGAAGAGACTGCTAGCACCGGCTCATTTAGAGAAACGAACATACAATGCTCCTTTTAATCAACTTTTTGACTTTAATTGACTTGGCTAAGATACCGTCCGTTGCGTTTATAATTTTCTTTCCTGGCAGATTTCCGAGTAAAAAGTTTCACTTCAGATGGGGGATCGGTTTAATGACCAAAATCAATTGGCTGCTCCAAGTTGGCGCGATATGAATTTCGCTGCGTCATGTACAGTGTGTCGTGAAAGTATTTGAACAGAGACCTTTCATGAATATATTGCTGTTTAAGTACTTTTGTGATCTACTGTAGTTGCTTCGTTACCTTACTTTGTATCGTTTTGTCATTATTTTGTAATTACTTTACTTTGAAACTATATTGCAATTTGTTACAAAATGTAATTTTACGGCGATACATCGAATCTTACTAATCGTCGGTAGTGAGTTTGAAGTTGCTGACATTCTAACGATGCTTGTAAATGAGAATCTCACGCATTGGTACTTCAGTGATAAGCTCGTAATTGCAAAGGTTTATAATTATTTGCGTCAATAATAGCAAAACGAAGGAGATATAATCGAGAGATTTATAAAGCTTTGATGAAGGTAAATACGCAAGGTCATCAATATTTCCTTGCAAAAAATGTTCGTGCTTTCAAAACAAAACAAAACAACCAAATGTTCCGTATAATCTGGTATTATCTGGCCCCTTACGAAATATTTCTTCTTGATAGTGGAAGATCTTTAAAATAACTTTATTTAAAGAAGAATGTTTATCATACTCTTCCATTTGCGTATTAAAATATTCATATTAGAGCATTTTATTAAAATAAATTCTGTAATTTAAATATTCTTTATTGAACTACTCTTTGTAAAAAGATCCGCTACTCGTTTTACACGTTTTTTCCAACAGCAACCTTATCAGATAACGGAACGTTAGAAGGAACGACTTAAAGAGCAGCATAATGACGGCATAATTCTCCTCTATTCTCTTTCATTTCGCGAACAGGACGTCAAAGCAACAATGGCACTCATCTATTTTTCATCGGTCCGCTTTACTCTGTCTTTTCTAATAATGAACACGGCAATTATCTTTATGTCAACTAAAGAAAATGCAGTCATTAAAACTACCTTACGAAACCTTTTGCTAAATTTCCTTAATTGGTCAATTAATTAGAGACAATGGAAGATAGATATAAAATATACAAAATTATACGTTGCCAAACCACGAAAACCATATTGCTTTATCGTTATAAAATTAGCAAACAGTATTTTTATCACAGATTTCTCTTGTTTAATTTTAAATAAAGTATTATATTATACATAAATATTTTAAAAGGAAATATGTTCTTATATCATAATTAGATGTTAAAAATTCTTTTAATAATTAGAATTTCATTCTTGACACGGTCGCACAATTATAAAAGAAAAATAAAGGTATATTATACAATACTTTTTAATTATCGTTTATAATTAACGCTGGCGGACATTTTCTAATATAAAATGTCCAGATCTCATTTGGAACTTTAAATTGCCATCAAATTGAAACATATTTATACATAAGCAACATATTCCGATAAATAATATTTCTGATTGTACATAACAATTTAATAATCAAATACAGTTATCACGTTAAATAATTTCACAAATACATTTATATTTACCATGTAATTAATTCATGAGTCTGTAAAATCTTAATCAACATACAGCATCCAGATTCTCCAGATAATATCCTTAATATTCTTAGCCTCTTCTGCTTAATTCTGCTTAAAATCTATAAGAAATTCAATAAAAAAAAAAAAAAAAAAAGCAGTAAATTATATATATAACTCGCTTCATCATTTTTTTTATCTGTCTTTCAAATCGCATGATGTATTCTTCATATAAATACTCTTCAAATCTTACTATTTTATAGTGACACAGAGTAACATGAAAATATCGACGATGGAAGGACAAAGAGAAAACGTATGTAGGCGAGCAAAATCACTTCGTTGAAGCGTGAAATGAAAGGGATTCAATTTGTGTGCTCTAAATGACTGTGACACGGTGTCGTGGATGTGTTTGTGTTTATGTAGATTGCAAGTTAAATCGAAGCGAGATGGCCACTATTACCAGTGATGGTCAGAGAACGATGGATAGAATAAGTTTCCTAGTCCTCGCAGACGGCAAACATTTACGCTGCACATGGCCTTCATTTGCATTTCCTGTATGACCTTACTTTCGGTCGTAACGGTAACGGCTCGTTCCTCACTTTGCTTCTCTCATGATCTCGTGTTCGCGCTGCCCGAAATCGATATTTCCTTTTAGGTACCATCGCATCGTCGACATCGCATCGTAAAACGTCTACTATTGAATGGAACTATAAGCGATGGAAAAGGAATGCGCTACAGCGAAACGCTTTGCACAGGATGAGGTAGTCGGTGTAATGACCTGGAAAATTGCGGATATTCCTTATTGAAATAGACTCAGGATAATAAATTTATGAAGTCGATCCGTCTAATTTCTTGTACTTCATAAGGAAAGAGTATTTTTTTTTAAATTTGACGTTTCATAAAGAGATTCCTGTACTGTATATTAATAACGTGAAAAATAAAAAATACGAGGAGATTGTTTATGTTGAGAGATATCTTTGCTACTCAACGCGATTCGCTGTTTTCGAATTTTGCGGACTCGTGAACTTATGATCACTTATGATTATGATACCAGGGACATCGAATTACGTACATCTAATTGTATTAGCCTGGATGAAAATAGGTGTTCTCAACAATGAATGAGTCTGTTTTAAGATAACTAACGATGGAACTTCGAATGTTTATTAAGCTAATATTCTGATTACACTAATGTTTGAAATATAATAGAAAAATTATAATCGGATCTGTTATGAAATATTTATAAAATAATCATTTGTTTCTATGAACGACTACGATAATTTAATAATAGTAATTACGAAGAATATTACGAGACACGAGATAGAGACACGAGAATGGATTTCACGACAACTGCTTCGAAGCTTGCGCGAAAAAAGCTGTTCGTGCGCTAATTGCAAAAGAAAGAACGGAATGACCGTTTCATAAATGATTACAATGAAATACCAACTGGTATTATAGATGTCATAACTTAGCGATAGCACGAAGGCTTGCGGCATTCTCCGGAACAACCAGGAATTGGTCTGAGGATGCCGTGAATTCCTGTGTTCGTCCGTTCTGATGAACGTCCTGTCGACACCGTTCTCGCTAGAACTTTGCTCCGAATTCGACTCGTAACCATTGATGTTTCTTCGTGCGAAAATTCTTCCCGTCATGGCCAATAACCGTCACAATATTACAAACAATGCACTGAAATACTAACACGGTTGTCTAATTGATATATTGCGAAAGTTGATGAATTTTCGTCTGTAAAAATTGAAAGTAGTTGTGCTTGATTCATAAATAATTAGGTTTTGTGTTGAATAACAACTAAGCAAAGAAAGAAACATTTTTTTCTGTTAAAAGGAAACGAAATTTCTTTTACATAGTCGTAAGACGGAATTGGTCGATTCAATCATTTAGTTATACTACTGCGTCTGATTACTACACACTGATTCGAAGGTAGACAAACAAGGTACAGAATTGAGTTGCAACACGTAGCTTCCTCGTGTCCCAAGAATTTTAGCGTTATTTTTAATTAAATCCTACCATTTATTATTAATTATAGTATAAGTAAATCAGAAAATATAACTACATTCTTCAGCTTTTTATCCTCTGATACTTTTGTATTTTCTCTTTCTCTTCTCGCTTCTTTTGTCATCAAGCTTTAATTCTTAATCGAAACAAATAAACGATACCACGAAACTCAATTAAAATTCCTACTAGCCATATTCTAGACCGCATATTCCAGACCATATTAAGACCGCAGCTGTTAAAATTTTAATCGTTAACCCTTGATCCTTGATATAAAATAATTATACATACAATTATACATACAATTAATTATATTAATTATACATACAATTTTACATTCTGACTAAATTGCGAAACCATAATCTGCTTGTCGATCGGCACTTGGCGTGTGCATCGATGTATAGCGAAAGACACTCGTTCACAGTTAGCAGCTCGAGGAAAATAGAGCTATATGGGATGGCTACGTTTCAATTACCCCGGTGGCTGGTCTCTTCGCCGTCCCGCAACTACCTAAACCGATATACGGAATTTGCCTAAGCCCACGGGTATAGAGCAGCGTCGCGGGAGCTAGATAAATATGACGACGACGCTGGATGCAGGACATGGACCGTTTCCCTTTTACCGGAACGCAATTTAGATTCTATCTCATCGGGACGAGACGCGAGCGCTCGAGCCTTTCGTCCGGATTGCGTTTTTCTCCCCTACACCTCCTCTTACTTCCACACCCCCTTGGATACACGATTTTCGTTTCTCCCGGCTGTATTTCCAATCTTCGTAAATTGAAGCCTCGGCTGGAAGCACGCCCGTACACTGATTTAGTTAGATAAAAAAGAAAAAAGAAAAACGCTCATCGCGGTTACGCCTGTTATATTTGAGGTTCGATTGCTTCGTAATTATGATTGCTCGATCGTTACCGTTTATCCTCTTTGTATCCAGTACGCGTATTACTCGCGGGATGGTTCAATTTTGTGAACGTCACCGATAAACCTATTTCGTGCAGATTAAAGTATTATGAGAATATAGGTATATCGACGGCATAATTTTTTTTTTTCTATTTTTTTGGAAGATATATTTGTGTATGTACTTAAGTAAGAAACTGTAAGAGAAGTTTAGTAAACAATGAAATTTTTATAGGGACTTTCGAGAGAATTATGTATTTAAGGGTGAAAGATGCGTGACTTTATTTCCTTTGATCAGATACCATTGTTTGCTCGAGAAGAATAATTATTAATAAGAATAGTTGAAAGAAGATGAATCATGTATTTGCATACCTTTGTTTCGAAGTTTCTTTTAGCTCAATTCTTATGATCGGAAAAGCTTCGAATCAATTAGGAAGATAAGGTTTCAGACTTACAATTTCTTTTCTCTCTTCGATAGTATTCACGTTACCACACTTTCACGGAGTGCAAGATTTCAAACAGAGATTACAGGGATTCTAATTTCCGAAAGGTAGCATTGTATAGTTGCACTTAAGTAAAATCGAGGGAACCGTTCGGAGGATCTTCATTGGCACTTTCACGATCTCACTGCTATTCACAATCTTCTAAGAATACCTTAGACTTTAGGGGAAATGGGAACTGAGCAATAGCTTTAAATTAGTTTCGAAGAATCACAATTGCTAACTATCGAACTGTAAAGTACGTGAACTTTGATCTCTCGTTAACGCGTATTGCTATGCCGTACTTGGATCTTGAATCACGTTCAGTTTGATCTCAAGATCTTTAATTCAATCTTAAGCTTAACGTAGCATTCAGTGATTAATCATTCAACGTTCAAATAGCTTCTACGATCGATAATTCGTTCGACGAATCGTGCAAAATTTAATTTCGTTTTTGACGAAGTAGTATAACGTCAAAGTGTATTGGATGTTTCATTCAATTAATTATTCGTCAATAGCTTAATTAACCATTTCATTATTTAGTTGCAGAAATTTTTTCTTCCTTTGGGATTAAATCTTAATTTAATTCCATTTAATTTAGTTCCTGTGGATTAAATTTCTATGCACAGAATGCACGAAGGAAAATATTGTCTTCCTTTAATATTAATTCGTGCAAGAACAAGAATTTTTAAACGAAGTCCGAGTACGATGGTCGAAGGACAGGAATTTTAGACGTAACGTGTTCACTTGCGACATTTCAAATAAGCTCTCCCGGGCTGGTTAAATATGAGGGCGAATTTTCGTAAGAGGGAGCAATACGTAGCAAAACGAGAGTCTGCAGTAAAAGAGTTTACAAGAAAATATTAAAAAGTCGAGGAGGTCTGAAGTAAGTACCTGAAGCCAACAGCTTAACGTGGTATATACACTTAAATAAACCCTTCATATTTTCTAATTTAACACTTTTATCACTTCTATATTTTGGTGTAATAAAATTGAACTCATAAAGTTGAATTGATCGTCAACAGAACGAAGTTATGACTATAAGAGTGTTATTCAATAAATTAAAAGTAACAAAGATTACTTGAAATGTAAATATACTACGATATTCACAAATTATCAAGCACCAGTTAATTTAAATTTCCCATCGGTCTATACCAAACTTTATCCGATTTTAAATCAGTTTAAATCTATAAAGAAGCTTCCTCTTCGTTCTAGACGCATTCCGTCGGTGTTTCGCGAAAGTTGATAGAAATGTCGATCGCGTTCTCCGCGGACTACGCAAATCGAAAGAGTGCTTTCCATAGACACGTACAAACGTGCAGGAGTACGATTACCGCCGTGTCAGACGGTAACGAGATAACTTGAAAGAAAAAAGAATGCTCCGTGCTTCTGTCAGCAACGTTCATGTAAAACGAAGGCGAGACAGAAGATAGTTGAAGGGATGACTGGGGGAGAAAAAGGACAGGACGATGGAACGAGGTAAAGCTCCTGAAGGAGAGAGGAAATAGAATCGTGCTGCGGATTAATGACGCTACTTTCCCAGTGATTCGAACGTGTCAATCAATACCTACGGTTATCCTCCCTAGACGTCCGATATCAGATTGCACTCGTCATTTTTGAGGATCTCTTGTTGTTTGACTCGCGTTCGTTCCGGCTAGGATTTCCACAAAGGTATCTTGTTATTCTTCACTTCGTACATCCCTTTTTCTTTTGAAATAACGCGAAATAAAACGTCCCCGGACACTAAGCCGAAAACAAAGATTTTTTAACGAAACGTGTGACTTGAATTTTTCTTCCTCATTTAACCATCGGATAAAATCGTAAATGGAGATATGAAAGCTTTCCATGGTAAGTGTTCAAAAACTTTCGTGAACCAGTGTAGGTGTTTACCAGTTTGTACTACTTGTATCAGTTTGAAAAAGATTAAGAATCTGAATGAAACGAGACTTTCATTGTATTGCGCGATTTTTATTTAACTTTTTAATTGCGTAAGCAAAAGGACGTGGAAGTTTCCTTTTCAGATGCGTTTAACTGGCTGAGTGAAAGAACAACGCTATCGTCGGAAAAGTTCGAATTGAACCGGGAAGTTGCAGCTCGTTAGAGCGTTTATAATCCGCTTACGAGCGAGTTAACTTCGAGTTCCAGGAAAAACAGATCGAAAGCGATTTGTTCGAATTATAATCCACGATTCTGGTTATCGGAAGAGCTTCCACGCGCGCCAGGTTATGGCGGGGCGTTTAAAAACGATCGGCAAACTCGTTCGAGTTATTGCTGTTGAAATAACGTTTCCGTAGTTTGCCTGTTTGCCTTTCGTTCGTGCGCTTAAACATGCACTACGAGTGGAAAAGCAAACCAATTAGTCAAGCAATGTGCCACGTTTCCACGATGAAAACGCAATAATTTTGTTTTTGACGATGATACGAAATACGCGTCGGAAGAATGGCCGATAAAATAGATTTCAGAATTCAATTACGTTATTTTGTATTCGATTAAAATAATTCGACACCCGCGTCGTATAAAAACTAATTTCAATATTTGTGGATTCTGATTCGACAGATTTTATCTGTAGGAAAAAATATCAATTTTCTAATTTTAACTTTAATTCTTCAATAAATCTTATCGAATATAAAATATAGTTTTTCAATATTTTTCATTTAACACGGTATTACATCTGTTAAGAAATGCACATTTATATATACAAGATTGTAATAGGAAAGGTTCAAATAGGTTGAATAGAAAAATTCAGAAGGTTATTTTCGAACATTTGCAATAATTTAGGATGATTTGGGAAAAGTGGCACGAAACAGGATACGATACACACGGTTCGATAATAACGCAGGTGGAGTGGATTGACGCGAACGGGAAATTGCACGTGGAATTGTTAATTACCGTGCGAACGTAACCTAATGATGCGGTTCGGATCGGAAGATATTGGATCTGTGCTGTGCCGGCTGCTTCCTAAATCGATCGAATCCTCGTTGTAATTCCAAGTACATGTCTCCTAAAATTGCGATATCGTGTTTTACACGCAATCGCGAATCTATCCCACCGGCATCGGCAGTCGTTCAGTAGGTCATCGGTGGATTTCAGAGGATGTGCAAACGATCAGATTTCTCTAAAGAATTATAAGTTGAATGAATATAAAGTTTTATTGGATCGAAGTAAAAATTTCTGAAAATTTCACAGATCTTCGTATATTGAAGGATAATATTATTCGTACCTGTTTGATTTGCAATAACGATAGATTTTTAATATCAGTAGAGAGGAAGTTTACTTTAGTATTTTTATTATCTTTGTATATCTATGTAGTTCAATTAATTAATTCACTACCACCTTTTTCATTTATTTTATTATTACTATTCTTATGGTAAAATCATTATCAACTTTGTACAATTTTTTCAATCTTGTATAATGCTCTAGAAATTTTTCAAACTGTGGATAAAACAAGTCGAAATGAAACTGCTGACCACAAAAATTCGTATAAAGCGCTTAGAATCGTGACGTTCGCGAATGTGTCGTGAAAATATCTCGAAAAAGAACTCGAAAAATAAAGTAGCGAACTGCGAGTAAGAAGCTGAAACGACAGAAGCATCGGCGCAGTAAACCAGAAGCTGACATCTTCCCTTCCACGTCGTCGAATTTTCTAAACAGGTCAATGAAAAGGCAACTGTTAGCTTCCAGCAATTCCTCGTTGTCATTGGTATTTGCCAATTCCTCGAGGTGGTGCAAGAATGTTGGCACAACTTTCGTTAGCTACTGTCATCGTGTACATGTAATTTGCTTTAACTTTGAGATAGAAATGGCGAGATAGGTTCACAAGATTTACTCGAAAGAGAACGTGAATAACGTCTTGTTAATAATTTTCAACCAGTTTCGCCATTTCCTATTCTATCACGCATTAAGTCGTTAGCTCTATTTTTTAAATAAAATATCGAAAAAAATAGCAAAGATAGATTTTCTTTAGAATATCATTCCACCTTAATATTTTAATGCAATCTTTGCGGTGAAATTTTCTATAAAAATAATTGGAACTGAAAGTAATACGACACATCAAAGGACATTTTGCAACTCTCTTAGGAGACGTAGCCACAAACAAGACACAGAACTTGATATCATGATCCAAGTGTTGGAAACTCAGTTGATAGGTTTCGTTGATAAATCTCGCATCTTATCCCATATCTTATCTGTGCTAATACAACTTCTTGCTCTAAACTACCGTCTATTGATCTCCAGTCTCAACAAGATTACGCAACGTAACGTCTCAGGTTCCTACATCTGAACAAGTTTTCGCTTACGTGGATAACGACACCTTTTACGCAATCGTGCGATTCGATCCTATTTTTGTGCCGGCATTTATCGAAAGCACCGAGGGACGATTTCGAGGATTATCGATGACCGTGTGGTATTCTGATTCATCGACGTCAAACCCCTCGAACTCTTTGCAATTCGAATCGACACGAGTATTCGGAATACGAAACGGAAATTAGAAACTACGAGATCCTCGAACGCGTTCGATGCGTTCTCGTACGTGTAAAATGACAATAGACGCGATGCGATAATAACACCTACGTGAGTATGTGTTAAATGTGACTCGGAAGATTAACTGTTTCGCTGAGTTCGCGGGGCACTTGACACGTTCGTCACGGAAAATTAATATTCGCGCGAGTATACAAGATGAATGAAATGGAGCAACTAAGCTCGAGATTTTCAACGACTTCGATGTAATTTCGGGATTCAAGCTTCGTGACGTTACACGCTTCCATGATTACGTTCGAGAGTTGAATTTCGATGCCACTATCCCCTTTCTCCATCTCGCTTGAAGATTGTCACCGGCCTCGGCATAGGGAAGTTAAATTAAACGGATACGAGAAACGATTCGTGTTCCTTGGTGTCTAAGAGTTACAACGAACTCCTTTAATTATCCTAGGTATCACAATTGGATAATCGTTATGCAATAAACAACTTTGTAATTTCTTGTTAGCTTTGTTACTAATTGAACGCGTTTTAACCTTGCACCATAATTTACCATCTAGATAATATTATTTAGACAAGTTACAAATTACAGGTTATAAACTTCCATTAAAATACCAAATATTTAAGCACTTTTAAAACAAGCTTCTCGATCCTATCGAAACAGCAATTCTCGCGAGATTAATTTACCGTGTAACGAGCAGTTCATAGTAAAAGAACCGTGATCGCTTTTTAATAAGATAGCAAAGAGGTAAGAGAGAACGGAATATTCCGAGGACTTTTTGCTGAGGTGGAATTGGCTCGATCAGAATGCAATGGAGCGAGAGGCTATCACACGCAGCGTTGGCCAGCTCCAACTTCATCGCCTCATCACGTCCTTATCGACTCCATACATCAGGCGGATTTATTCCTACGTATCTTGACCTTCGTACGTGGCTATCTCGTCGAAAGTATCGCCACGTATACGGTGATCCACGTTTAGATTCATGGAATCACGACAATCTTGTGCACCCGACCCTTCTTTATTTTTGATCCTGATCGAAAGAAACGAAATCCTAGCAGTTTCGTAGGTTGGGATTCCGGTTTACGAGTATCGAGAGCAACCGAGGGAATTGTTTCTAATAATAAACCTATCAGGAGTGCGTTTTTATTCGTCGTTACCGTGCTTGAGAAGATCTGCGACTGATTGTCTGAAAAATAATGGTAATAATGTTAAGAGATTGGATTTCGGTTCGATTTACTAGTCGTAAGGTTAAACGAGATTTTCGGATTGAAAGATGCTTAGGTGGTTCGAGCTGAAAGCCTCGAAGAGAACTCAGACCTCAGAGTTTCCGAAACTCGAATCATTCTCAACTTCATAGATATGAATAGAATAATCTTGAGATTTATTCGAAATGCAAATTCGTACATTTTATCATTCGAATCTTTTCGTCTAGCAGTTCTGAAAACAGAAATGAGATGCGTCTAACTTTCAGAAATGTAGTTATTATTCGCTGAAAATTTGTTGATTCTTTGACAGGACTTCGGCTTTCATCGAGAACCACGGAATAAATGGAAAAGAGAAATGTCAATAATAACACGATTGCGAGGATAATAGAATATTACGAAGCGGCGTAATACAATATCGCAAAATAATTTAGGCGCGATCAATCCTAAATATTCACCAGGCCAGACAAAGAGCCGATTTTAAAAGGCTATTGAATCGGAACGTGTGCATTCGTTCGTGGAATCGATGGAACACCACAAATTAAACACCTTCGATCAGTCATGAACGTCGCACTCGCAGATAAAATAATTTTCCACGTCTAGCACACCTATCGTTTTACAACACGTTTCGCGCCACTATTAGTTTAGTGTTTATACGAACAATTCTATTGTGTCGTATCAACGAAATATTCACGGCTCAATAATCCTTCGATATTATCCTATAAACGACTTCTATGTTATGTCAAAGCTGAACGTGCGCTGAAGTGCTTAGCGATTTTACTCGAAATTCGAGGGATAAAATACCGTTCGATTCGATTAAATATATCAATTACAGTAGAAGCACTATTTCTACGGATAGATAATGCGTTTTTCTACGCTACCAGTAAGGAAAGATTAATTGTCTCGAGGGAAGATATATAGAGAGCAAGATTGCCGCAAAGAATTTCCACTTTCCTCTGTGGAAAGGAAAATTCCAACAACTGAAACGGGCAATTTTTCACCTGGCCGAGGCTGAGAAAGCGGAGGTCAAGTGCAAGATGTCTTCGTGGACATTTGGGAGTAGAGGCAAGAGTACCGTATATTTCTTTCAAAATGTTTTCTTTTATTTCCTTAACTCTGAATCTTACGATTATCTCGCAAAAATAAAAATTATCTGTAAAACATCGTCGAAGACGACATATACTTTGTTCATTGACTTAACACCGGGAAAAACCGTTATGAAGATTGCAAATCTAAGTTTTAGGGGGTTTCATGTAGTAATATTTTATGAATTATAATTTGATAATCACCAAATAAGTACACAATTTTTAAATATTTAGAAATTTGCCAGCCTATACTCCTATTTGATTGTGTATAGCGCATTACCCATATATATCGTAACGAAGAAACAAGTAGAAGAAAAGTCATTCTGCTTTAATAATAAATATGATGTAAAAGGGTAATATCAAAAATCAAATCATAGTGCTCGCAAAAGAAGTAGACACCAAGGAAAGGAAATTGCATAAACATACTGTTTATTTTCTACAGTAAGGATAAGTTGATAAAGAAGGAGGAAGAGATCTTTTCTGTCTCGCTGCTTAATCAAACAGGTCAAGAGGAACGAATGCTAATACAGAAAGGAGTACGGCTGAACCTGTTCGTTTCTTAGCGTCTGTATATTAAAAAAGAATAATATTTTTAAATTTTCATTATATAAATATTGTCAAAATAATACGAATTTATTATGTTTCAAGGAAGTTATAATTAAACTAAGTGAACAGAGATAATGATTTTCGAACGAATCTCGAACGACGCGACAACACTGAACGCTATCAAATGCTATACTAATTTGTTTAATTCGTGTACTTAAGACCATCAGTTATCCAATTCATTTCTACATCTAATACATGTCTCTTCTGACAATATATGCTTATGAATGAATATTTAAAAACATTTTGACAATTTTACTCACAATTATTAGCCATTCGCGTTGTATCTATCAAGTAGCATAGCTAACGCCGAATCCCGGTACAAATCTCATTTACCTAAATACCGAGTCCGTAACGGTACCTCGAGTCCCTTGGGTAACGCGTAGTGTCGTAATGTTCATCCACAATTTCGTGAGATAGTGGCTCACGAAAGCTGAGACACGATAACGTAGTAATCTTGTTGTAGGGAAGTTTTGAAGGAGCGGCTGATTTGAAATTATAATCAAGAAGCTGTCCATAAACGCGGCCAGAGTAACGACCCTCGCGGCTTCTCTCCTTCACATCGAAATATTTCCTCGCGATTTTCCCTTCCCACGTGACTCTGCTCCTTCTCTCTGAGATTTTCTCTGGTTCTTTCCCGACGTTTCGCGTCCCTGTACTCCGGAGTCAATTTCGACAAGATGGAAATTTTCGCGGCGATCGGTCGAGCACAGATCTCAGCCGCGTTCAATTTTAACGGGGATTTATGGAGATAAACCGAAATAAGATTGAACGCTGTTCACTATTCCAGCCACGTTGACGGATATTTTATACCGGTTTCCTTGCACACGTTACTCCCCCCTCCCGCCCGTCCTTCTCTCGTTCTCCCTTTCCCATTTTGCGAATTGAAATGCAACTTTATAAACGAGCGCGAGGGTGAATGCCAAATAAACGCAGGATCTTTCGACCACCTGCGTTTTTTTCCAGCCAATTTTCACTTTGCTTACGGGCATCCCTTGTTTCTTGTTAATCCATTAAGGGGCAACGTTGCGTTAACACAATGTTTCGTTTTTAATTTACGCAATTAATCGCAATTAATTTACGTCACCTGATACCTTTTTCCTCGCTATATTTACCTTCTAGATTTTACAATCGTATGAAATTTAAAGAAATGGATGTACATCTTTGCAACATCATGATAAACCACGCACAAGCATTGCTTGATAACGTCAAAATGGGAAACATCGATTTCCAAAATATCAGGCAAAATTGTCTAGATTCCCCGAAGCCAGTCGTGTTATCGTAAACTCGTCGGATTGTCTGGTTTTGTGTTAGCGAAGGCAAACGGCCGTGAACGAATAGACAACACGCGGACAAAGAGAGTGACGGCAATCTCTAGAGAAATGAATGGGATGAAAAGTTTCTTCTTAGCGTGGCATCCCCGAGGAGGCATCACACATAACGAGGATAGTGTTCTCGGGTCATTCGATAATGAATTATTATTCAGGGCCCGCGGCCTGTCGTGACAATGCATTAAATTAAAGAAGCCAGCGAGTTCGCCGCGCAAATCATTTTCCAGTATACGACGGCTGTAGCGAAGTTGAAATAACATTAATTAAGCCCGACATCGGGAATAGACGAGAAGATGCGATAATAGGATCACACTGACGGTTATTAAACGCGCTGACTGTGTTCTCCAGACTGTAAGTAAATCACGAAACAAGCAGTTTTGGAACCAGTTCACTACGAATTTGAGTCTGCTACAATAACTTATATATAAACTCGGGACTATTACAGAATCTACAGTTTAGTAGAACTTGGGTTAAGGTAGAATGAATCGTTGAATACATCTTTTTTCTCTTTTGATTTTCTGATTTCTATGCCACTTTGCAGCTGAAGACGAATATTTTAATAAAATATCGAAGATGAGAATAATCGGATAAGTTGGAAAATATGACTTAGTGAAAATAGATGATAGATCCACAAAGTGACAAACACGCATACTTAATCTGAAAATCAAATGAAAAGATAGTTTTAATGTGCAATTGACTGTTTTTCTATGGTCTTCAAATTATTATTACATATCTAACGCAATTTAGCTGTTTAACAGCAGAAATATCACGAATCATCAAATAATGTAAAAATAACTTGACGATATTTTCGCAATACTTTCCATCTATCCTCTTCCATAAAAGCTATCAACTTGTACAACGTTCTTACAAGAAACTTACTCTTGGAAATCCTTTTAACTCGAACTCGGCCGTGTCTCGGCTACCGTATTTCATCGTACAGCTCGGCCTTTATAGACAACGAAGGTAGCAATTTCCTTCAAAGGCTCGACTCAACGCGCAGACATGATTTATGAGAATATATCAACGAAAATAGTATAGAAAATTCTTTTACATACGTACGAAACCGTGAAATTCCGTTTTATATTCCAAGATAAATCGTTCGTACTATTAGCTGCTCAAATGTAAATATTTGCATAGTACGAGGTTTTGAGAAAGTCGGTCGCGATGACTGTTAATCAACAAGATTCATGCAAAGAATATAGCCCGAGGTGGGTTTCCCTCTTCGCGAAGTGTTCGACGTAAAAGAGGGTAGTCGTTTTCGGCGGAATTTTCGTTTAGCTCGTTTGGTCTGCGAATTCACGAGCACCGTTCTTCGTCGTGGCCCCTGATTGGCAATAAAACACGATTGGCCCGAGTCAAGACATCGTTCGAGAGCAACGAGTAAATGAGAGGCGTATTTCGCTGTCGTCACTGAACCAGAGCCGTCGATTCTTAAACGTAGCCTCTTGAACGCTAATTGCTTCGTCTCTGAGGCTGACGTTAAATCGACGTCTTCCTTCTGCGTTTCATTGTGTTTGCGCTGGTATAAATATCGATTTGTTAGCGGATAATATTGTTAACAATTTCAGTCTTTACACTATACTCATATTTCGTTGTTATTCTGTTTACTTGCGTTATTCTGTGGTGATATGAAATCCTTTCGTTACAACTGTTAGTATCAATTTGTGAGCAAACCAGGCTATGCACGATAAACAATAAACTTTGCGTGAAAGCTTATCGATAACAAATTTCATTCACATAAACATTAATTGCGGCATTTTATTTTTGCGGTCTGACAGTATCTCTTTGTTAACTGTTATTAATTAGTGCGTTATAGTATAATCAGTATAACGAATTTTCGAAGAGAGCTTCATTTACAATTCTATTATACTGAGGTGGTATATTATGCGTGTTGGTTGGTTTATTAAAGAGACAAGTGAGGAATTCGTAGTTGTCAGTTATATTAAAATCACTTTAAGTACAAGTACAGAGATAGTGCATGCCGGTCGTAATCGTCGCTCGCTCAATGCTACTGTTCAACTCTACGCTCGTTATTCGACTGTAGGACTCGCTGTAATAAATATACTGATGGTTCTAGAGAGCACGCTCGTCTATTTGTATCGACTGGTGGTGTTATAAAAAGTTCGAATGTAACTCCGGTTGAAGATTAGAAATAACAGCGATAATGTTTTGTCCGGAGTTTGTTTACCTTTGAACCTAGCAAACCAAAACAACGTTGGTACTCCAAGGCACAACAATATGAGTCTCTCCGATTCAGATCTTCTGTTGATTCATGTGCTGCTACAACACTATATATATAACAGCAATATAAATATCAATAGCTGCCAATAATTAGACTCGAAGAATGTTATTTTCTAGTTTAACTTGTATAATATATTTCCAGCATATTTCAAAATATAGGTATATTTCTTTATATCCTTTCTTTATATAGGTATTCTCTTATGAAAGTGATTTACAATAGTATTGAGACAAATAGGCCGTGATAGTTGTGTAGTTTGCTAGTAGCTGTAGATGTTGCTGCTGGGGTACTGTTGTATTTTCTTCTAATTTATGTATCGAGGAAGAAAAATATCAGATTACGGGCGCTGGGATTCGAACCCGAGTCCCGAACGTTCGTAACCAAAGGCGCTAACTACTGCGCTATCGTCGTCCGGTGCTAGTTGAGTGGCGGTATTTGTTGTCAAGTGCCGCCACAGTATATTTTACGTTCCCTTTTTTCGTAAATTTTTACCGAGCAGAACGTAATAATTCAGTAAGGATATCTCCATTGAAATCGTTGTTCAAATTTACAAAGAGAGGAACTGCAACGGGCATAGAATCCAGATTGCGAAACAACGCAACTAAAAGTTCACAAAGGCGAATTGGTCTTGTATAGTATACCTATGCTCGCAATTGTAGCAGGTGCGAATGAACTTCTCGGACGTTGGATGTGAATAAAGGTCTTGTTGCACTATTGCCTGTAAATGACAAGTGTTTAGGAAAGCATAGATGGGATCAAGTTGCTGTTTAGGATAGAAGGCAGTGTTTCAGGCGAGATACGGCTTTAAATGGATTGTACGGATAGAGAACACATAGAGTTTCCGATATAACGATTCGTTTGGCTTGATGGTGATAGTTTTGCGAATAGAATGAAATCGAAGAACGAGTTTAGTTTGCGGTTAAAGTTAGTTGGTGTAAAATGAGAAATCTAAGAATAGAATTGTAACTTGGAATTGTATCACAAGGTCTATTCATTTTACTGTAATTTTCAAAATAGTAAAAACATTTCAGAGTATTCCATCTCTTGTATCCATCTCTTACACTAAATAGCAAATTCTTAGAATGCAATGAACACTATCTTCAAATCTATCTTCATTCTCACAATACAATCACAGTCCTCGAATCAAGAAAAATCTCTCCTTAATCAATTGACATACTCTTCTTCGTTATCTATGACATCTTAAAATTTTTCCACTTCATCTCATTTGTTCGCTTCGCCGAAACGATCGAACCTCACGACGACAATGATGTACTTCGAAATCGCACCACAAAAATGATCATCAAGGTCCCTTAGGAGCCATGCCAAACCAGAGGTCGTGTTAATACACTGCTGAGAATTCAGTTTCACGTTTACTTCGTCTATTGACAAACATCAATTATTCCAATAATTTCCTGTTAGCACAACTGTTTATTATTAGT
Source organism: Bombus fervidus (assembly GCF_041682495.2). Taxonomy (NCBI): domain Eukaryota; kingdom Metazoa; phylum Arthropoda; class Insecta; order Hymenoptera; family Apidae; genus Bombus; species Bombus fervidus. Next base: position 17,564,514 of record NC_091517.1, read on the forward strand.
TTCATATGATGACAATTCTATAGAATCATACCTACTGATCTATTTCTTTCGTTCAATATTTCGATCGTCATTTAAATAAATTTCACGTGAAGATGTTTCTATAAGATCACATCTATTGATGTATTTATTTGAAAGAACTATATGAACGGTTTATAAAGATTTAGCAAAGAGATAAACCTAACCTTGACTGTCTTTCCTTCGATCTCAACACTTCCATTTGATGCACTTATACTTCGATTTTCCCACCCTGTCTGCTCCTCCTTTGTCTTACGCTCAACGACGATCCGTTCAGCACGAGCCGGTGTACTCGGCCGCGCGAATCCATCCTCCTGGAAAATTATTCCTCTGAAAGGGAGTCGGGCTTTGGCACAAACTGCTACGGAACCAGCCACCGATTTCGAGCCCCCGAAATCGGCTGAGCGATAACGCCGTCGTGACGTCACATTCTCGATAACTGAGAAATTTCTGTTGGGCTGTGGAACCGTAGCCAACGGACTGGAAGAGCGTACAGCTTTGCGCGTTTAATGGCGAGTTAGAATTAACCAGGCGTCCGCCTCTCTGCTGTCTCAAATGATACCGACGCACAAAACCAATGCTGTTGGCTGGAGAAACTAAACGTGGGCTTGATAGTTTGAGCACAAGAAACGATTAAGAACTGAAAGACAATTAACACGTCTGTTTTTGGACCGCTGAGTGTTTGCACTTGACAGAACGATGTTCTATCAATATTGTCTGTAGTCTTGTAAATTGTAGATTTGAACGTTTTGTTCTACAGTATTGAGTTTATTTTAATTTCTAGCGGATTTTTAATGTAGTTGTTTTAATATCGAAAACTTTCTTTAGTGAATTGTATTCGCTATTAAGAAAGCTATTAAACTGAAATTATAATATCGTTGGAATAAAGTTATAATAAAAAAATCTTTTAATAGAGCTACCAAACCATTTGCAGTATATATGGAAAAATTTACTTTTAAAAGAAAAATCTTTTATTTTTTTCTATGAACTCCTTCTCGTTATTAGGCTACATTAAATGAAGCGGCATTAGATAGCCGAAAAGACCGTGCTAAGTACTCGTCCTAATGTACAATAAAAGGAAAACAAATAAAACACCGCCCCTGCCGCAGGAGTACGCTTTACGATCTCGTTTCCAGCACGCTTCCTGCTCTTATTTGCTCGAGAAATGCATGGCTGTCTAAATCGGAAATGTTGCTCGGAAACCGCTCCAGAATCCTGCAGTGTTTGTCTACCAATGTTGTTTATGAGACGCTGCAATTCTTATCGTTTTTCTCTTTGCCTGGCAAAACTAACCCGTTGGATCGTCCATGTAGACCGATATCAAAAAGCTTTTCCGTGATACGGTGCCTGGTGGAACGTTTCCTTTTCTCCCTATATCCCGTAACAAATCGTCGCTCATTAAGAACGATTTGTCTTACTTCTCTTGTAATAGGTTGGGAGTATCTAATAAAAGCCGGTTCTTCCTTTCTTAATACGCTTCCGTGGAAGCTCGTCCTTCATGATTTGGCCCTTTTACATGAGTTCTCCAATGAGACGGTGAATGTAAAATTTGGTAAAGCACGGAGGCCATTGAATGAATTGAAAAATATTAGTTGAATAAGAACGAGAATAATTTTAATTATAACGGAATACAAGATAAATGGAAAAGTTAAGATTTCGATGTTTTTATTTTTATTTAATTGTATTACTCTATTGCGTTTCAAATTAATATTTTCACTTCTGACAAAATACTTAAATTTAATTCGATTCTTCACGAAGAAAATTTTGAACATGAGATCGATATATGAGACACTTCGATTCGTTTATTCGATATTTGGAAGAACGAGCTGGATATTTCGAGGGACCGAAACGTCCAGCGAAAGCTATTAGTCAGTTTACACGGCTTGCATACTAATGTTTCCCATATGAAAGCAATGGATGACCCGACGGATGGACGAAAGAAAGGTAGCTCATTTTTTCGTTAATCCGAAAGGCAATATCGGGCTTGCAATGATCACTGTATCGGTGATGAAAACGTCACGAATAAATGAACCCCTTTGTATGCTGACATGGCATGGAATCGGAGTTTGCGTAAATCACAAAGCAGGAATACCGATAGCATCTATCAAATGACAGTTCTACTTTTCGATTAACTTTACTCCCGATAATTAATCTCGTCGATAAATTCGTTTATCGCCGATAATCATTCTATTGGAAGTATTTTTCCATAAAAATGTGCAAATAACACTAGTAACTCAACTTAAAACAGAAGATACACATGACAATAGTTGACTTTTGTTTCGTCTTGAAGAAAAATATAATCGAGAAAATCAGGGAAAAATAGAAATTAAAATATTGCATTTATCCGTTCATTCAAGCAGATAGTATTAGTTACGTGTTAGACATTGATCCTCTAATCGTCTGTAAACGCTTTCACCTCTACGAAGCTATTAACGATGTTCTAAATGGAAATTTAATTTCCAGCGAATGTAAGTTCATCAACCCGCGCAATTTACAATATATTCTACACAAAAAAATCGTAAAAGAAGCGAAATGATGCAGCACGTTCGTGTAGCTTGAAACGTTGTTTTCTCAGCGAAACAGGATACCGGAAACACTTTTTTCCCAGCCATCCTTTCATCCCCACTGATTATTCAGCAGGGACACAAACAGAATGCGTCGCGACGCGCCAGGGCGTTGTCCCGCGAACGATTTCCGTGGCACCGTTCTATGGCCGCACAATCGTGCACCGTCGACTAGATTACGTCCCAGGAACGTTCAAGCAACCGCAGCTTGAGGACTTGTGCTGTTTGAATAGACCTCTTCACGATAACTCCCGTTGCAACGCGCGGTTCTGCGAAATTGTTAGCGACATAGATTCGGCGAAAGGGAAAAGCAGATTGTACGATGAACGCAGGATCGTTTGGCTCCTCGTGTTTCGGCTCGCTATAACGGAGATACATGGATTAGCTTTGCGCAGTAATAAGTAGATTAATTTGCTTCTCAACTTGATTTGGTGGAATGGAAATGAAATGGAAATAATGTTATTTTCGTGAAAATGTGTTTTGAAATATCTCCTGTAGGTGAAATATTTTTAGTTGTATTGATAATCATGAAAGTAAATTAAATCAAATAACGTTTATTTTGAGACTTGTTGACAAGTATTTGTTCTACGTCATCCAATGGAATTAATAATTTCATATTATTATAGTATACAACATTGGAACATCAGAAATTAAATGGAAAATTCAATTGCTATGTATTATTAAATCATCTTATCGATTTATGCTTTTCTATGTTTAACTTTTTGTTGTTTACAATCTTTGTTTAAGGATGGACTCATTTATTAAAGTAAAAATAATTTCACTTGTATGAGATTCGAGACTACAAGGGACTTATTCTTTGTTTGGAATCGTAGTTTTAAACTTTACTCTCTTAAATCTTAATTTTTAAGCCTTACTTTCAAATCTTCCTTTTAAATTGCGTCGTTAATTTTAAGTCATACTTTTAAAGTCTTCCAAAGTTTTAAGCTACGTCGTTAGTTTCAATATTTTATATAGTCTTCGTTTTAGTATCTGTGTGAAGATCGGTGTACTTGATCGATATATTTATCCACAGAAACAGATTCTTGGTGATCTTCTTGCTTCTTTCGTTGGTCTTTTTGTTCCTTTCATTGACATTTTTTTTTTTTTTTCTTTTTTGGCTCTTTTCGTTAGTCTTTCGCTCTTATCCGCGAGTTTCCGAGGCAGAAGTATGTGGAAATATTGAATTAAATTTTTCGTTTGCGATTACAGAATATTCTGTTCTATATTTTATTTGTAACTTCAAAGGAAACTGTCGTTTTAATTCAAATCGCTACTATATTGAATCGATAACGTCACATGTGACATAAAAATGATAAAAAAGAATCAGATTAAAGATATGTACTTCCGTGGGATACAGAAAGGCATTGTATATCACGCGTATTCTGTTCTTAATCGATGGTGCACAGGGCCAAGCTAATTAAAAATGTAATTCTGAGACGCCGCGAGAGATTAACATTACCGCCGCGCAATAATGAGGTTACCTCGTTAGTTGGTAACGTTTGGGAAGATAGCGTAACCGTAACTAAGAACGGCCGTAATTACTTTTCTTTGCTCATGACGCAGCCGTTTTCAGGAAATTCTTGTGTATTCCCGGATTATAACAACCTTTTATTCTTTCTTCGAAGATATTCCTTAATGTCTCGAGATTAGAATAAGCACTCGAGAATGATCATAAGGCGATGCATGTAAGTTTAATGTGTTGTAATAAGCGTTACGAAATGTCTTTTATTTGATATCAAAACGTCTCAGGAAATAATGCGTATTTTAAAGATAAATTGTTAAGGTAGGGTAAAGGAAAAGAAAAGAAAGGGAGCCGTGTAATTGCGATGCCATTCTTTTGTTATTTAATTTCTCAGTGGCACTAAGAATAACGAGACAGAACAGCTCTTTTCTGTTCAATTTATTAATGACATTAACGATAGTACTGGTCACACACATACACAGTACAAACATGACTGGTCTTCTGTATGTGTAAGACGAATTATTTATAGAAAGAAAGAAAGAAGTAGTTGAAGCAGAAGAAAACATCGCGAGATGACAGCAAAACATGATATTTGTACTCTAAACAAGTGAAACGTTTATCTACTATCCTAATTCGAGGAAGCTTTTGAGTCACAGTTTTCTTGATAAACAACTTATAAAATTGCGCTATGTTTCTTGGGATATTTTAATATTGTATAATAGTGAACGAATATATAAATTCTAACTACGGTTTAAACAATTACTAAACGTAAGTGGTTGTGGTTTATTTAATGAAAATTGTAGCAGTATCATAGTGCAGCATAGAAAATTTCGCAGTAAACTCTATATGTAAACCAGTGTATAAACTACACGAACCTCCAGATGGTATAGACACTTTATCTTTCTCACGCATGGTTAACAATATTTATAACTCGGTTACACGTACGTGTCATTCTTTACGTTGCAGCTTCTTAAAATATTACTCTCTCCTCGTTTTCGTAGATCGACTTCAACGATGACGGATGCAGTACATATTTATCCGGGTCGGTTAACAGAATTTTCTTACGTGCTCGGAGAAGACATACACCTTCGGGTTGCGTGATTTACGGCGAATTTTCAATGAAACTTCACTCGATGAACAATGGTGTAATAAATGGTGTTAATAAATGCATCGGTAAGTTTCCAAAAATTTCAACGGAAGTTTCTGACCCGTTTAAAAACTTGCTGCGGCTGATTTTAGTCAAGCGTTAATAAAAAATATTCGACCAACCGACAAAGTTGGTTTGCACAGAGAAAGAAAGAGAAAGAGAAGAAATTCTCGTTCAAACTGAACGAAAAAATAATATAAGAGAGAAAATGCTCCTGCGGTTTACGTGTGTTCGGAATGAATAAAAAATTACTCAGTGGAAAAAAGTATATTGCCACACATTCATAATAAAGTTTCAGCGCTGTTAGGAGAGTGTAATAATTTCTTCACTCTGGTTCGCGAGCTCGCGATTCCCGAACATGCGCATAAATATCGTGTAGACGCGAAAGAATGTATAAATATATAAACGGGTGTTTCGGATTGAAAAAACAAACAGCTAAATGAAATATTTGATACTGGCGCGCCAATAAATCTTCCATCGCTAACCGCGCTGTTTATTTTATGCACAAATAGTGGCATCGAGCTGGAAACTTTGATTTCGTAGCCACCGCCATCGGATTACAAATTCGTTAACGTGATTTTTCTTCAAGCTCGAAAAAACATGATGCGGTCTGTTAAACGCGTTATGTGTACACCGTCGTTCAAAAATTTAGGCATGTTATTTTATGTTGTATTCTCGATGTCGTAGCGTTCACAATGCAAATTATTCCCTTCCCTCTCGGAATACGTGTAATAATATCGTTCCTACGAACGAATAAGTATATAAATAAATTTCTATAACTCTCTATGCAGTTTGCAATTCGATGCTCGAAAAACGATCTTTTGAATTTCATTCTTTTGAAATGTCTAACGTTACGTATAAAGATATGGTCAATCTATGTGATTTTAGGATATCTATAGCTCGTAAATAAAAAAAAAAAAAAATACGATTACTGAAAGTAATTTGAAAGTTCGTTCCCACGACTTCACACTGAAGACTGATATTTTCAGAAATTCAAATATTAAAGATACATAACAAACAGGGAAGTTAATATTTCCAACCTACCAAATGTAATATTATCTTAAATTTTAACCATACATATATATATAAAAATACACATACTAATTACTCGCAATCACGTTAATGTTTCACTAACAAGCCACCGAAGTTTCCAATGGTAATTTCAAAAGTAATATACATATACACAACACCACAAGATGATATCGCGAATATTACCGCCTTGCGTTTCCACAATTTTCGCTTCGAATATCGGGTGAGAGGATAGAACGTTTTACCGTTGGTGATTACATTTTCCGGCTGCCGTATAAAATTTTAACGATCGGCTACGCTAACAACGGAAAATATGTTATCGTGCTACCATCTGATGTTTTAATTTCTCCGGTAATCCCCATCGTTTCGGCGATTCGATCCGCGAGTAATTAACTGCAACACGATGCTTTTGGTGTTTCTGGTCGGTTCTGTCTGCGGTACATGGAGCATCGCCGACGAAGAGTGGTTATCGTCGATGCTCTGATGTTTCGACAATGACTCGCTTCCGACCAACAGAATCTACGACAACAAGAGCTCGGTCGACATAAATTCGAGCTGACCGCAACGCAAGTGTCGCCATTATCGCGCCACTTGCCACTAACCGGGATTAATATCCTGACCTGGCTAATAACTAAAGACATTCCTGTTATGCGAATGTATACCCGTCGTGCGAGTGCAATCGTGAAATAGCCGGAAAATATCAATGCGAGTTTGCAACGAATTAAACTTATAACTGCGAGGCATCTATCGTTCTTTGGTGCTGGAGCCAAGAGTAAATACCTGATGATGATGAGTAAATACTTGACAGATGTGTGATTTTATTGAAATTTTAAAGAACTTATGAAACGAACAAACATTCGAAAATTTTGATTTCAAACGTTACGCGGTGTATGCGTGGCAAATCTAAATCGGTACGTGATAAATTTAAATAGTCGCATAGTTCGTGAACAGTACGATTCTCAAGCTCTGGTCGCTTCGCTAACAGGTTCACCGACTTTATGTTTGTCGTTTCATTCGTTTGTCATTCATCGAAGTTCCATAATAATTATATGAATCTTTTCGTATTTCATGACTCATTTTGTCATACAAACAAATATCGGTAGACACATTCAAATATGCATTCATTCCATAAAATTTCTACAAGAGGCTCTCTGAAATCTGACGAATAAGAACGATTGTATAATAATCATCGCAAAAATTACACAAACATGTTCATTAAGTAAATGTGAAAAGAAAACAATGGTAATGTATAGCTATGCTTAGAAGGCTCACAAGCTGGCAACGAGCCTTGGAGTTTCGCTGCTTCCGGTGATGCGCGGCGAATCCTGTTGACTGGAAACATCCATGTTTCATCGTGTTTCTGAGAGAAACGCGGCGAAGTTGAGTCATTAAACTTGACCCGATGTTTCGTAAACGCGTTTGCGCTTTCAGCTTCACTTCTGTAGCACGGTATTAACTTGTAGTATATGTATGCTTGTTTATACTCGCTTCGCATTATACGGCCGAATAATGTTGACGACGCGTAGCATTAACAGGCCCACGTAAAATATTTTGTACCGTTGGCGTACATGCAGGATATAGGGTTGAACGCGCCTCCAACATCTGTTAAATTGTATGATTAATGACTTTGTAACGAACTTGGGTGAAGTTTCGTGGTCTCGAATGTTCGTTATCTTTGGTACTAGGTCATGGATTATTTGCTGTAATGTCTTGGCAGAGTTATGGCGAAGTGGTAGAGTGAAGGGATTTGACCACTTGTGGCTTGGAAAGTAGATTGCGTTGTAACATTCTGTGGTAGAATACATTTGAGATTTGCCGAATAGGAAAGATTAAATTAATATGAATATGCAACTTTGAAACTTTCTAATAACAATTGATTTACCTTCTAAGCATACAAATTTATTTAAAAAGCTATACTCGATAAAAATCTGACATTAGATATTCGTTATACATATTGAATATTTAAAAATCAAGAAATTGTATCAAACGATCACACTATGAAAGTGTTACGATAATAAAAGGTTCGTTACTGCCAATCTTCCCGTTCGATTTAAAAAACTTCAGTGGAAAAGATCTGGTATAAATAATTTTAAATCAAAAAGATAGCGTAAAAGGGAATTACAGAAACTTCTTACACCTGAGTTTGGATTAGAGTGACTGAGGAAAGATGATCTCGAATCGGAAGAGTCTAACATAGATAATTCTAGATTGAAAGAAGTTAACAAAAGTAGTCATAGATGAAACAAGAGAAGGATAACGGTAGCTTGGTTCAAAGGTAGCGCTAGATCTGCAACTCTGCGTCAAAACGAATTATTAAAGGCGGTTCCAGATCAAAGGAGACCAACGTAGTCAGGTTCGGATCAAAGATAGATAATCCTGACTCAAAGAGTGGCATGGAGAACAGTCAGTTTTGACTCAAAGGGGTTGGGACAAATAATACGTGACGCAAGCGATACAAGTGACCCTAACTCAAAGGGACACGATGCTGGCATCCTTACTTTCACCGAAGGAACTCCGTACAAATAACGTTGGAGGAAACTGGACAGTCTACTGAACATCTAAACGAATCGATCTCGATCCTTGGACCTTGAGGTGGCGTATGTACGTCCAAGGATTCAGGTCATCCACACCAAATCCCGGGGACCAGCACTGATCTAAATTAAGTTTCTTGGCTCTGTGGTAGTCTGTATCAGATCCCTTGGGTTTAGATTGATGTGTCGAATCCAAGATCGTTTGTATCTATTACTTCGAGTCCAGAAAGGTGTCACTATCGAGTCTCCTACATCAAGAATGATATATCGATTCTCTTGAATCGACGTCCGTCTATATTGAATTTTTTAGGGCAAAAACCATTTAAATCTGGTATTTTATATTACAGTTATAGAATTTCACGTGATTTGTTCGATATTCAAATTTTTCATTCAGAATGCTTTGAATTTTTATATTAAATTCGTTGGACATTTTGACGTCAAAGCTGTTTGCGGTAAATTTAGGATATCGATCGATGTAGGATTCGAAATGGAAAATAGAGGGCAGAGATTAACGACAGCATGGCTCACTGCAATACTGACAGACTGTAGGATACATAGCATTCACTGAATTGACAATGTTCGACGTGTCTGTCCAGCGATCGAAGTGGCGTCCAACTAAACTCTCGTACTATTAATTTATCGAGTAAATGAAATGCACGTTGTATTCGATAGAACATAATTTACAAATCGAAATTAATGCATCGCGTGGAAGATAAGGTTTTCGATCTTTGTTGAACCGTGTTGTTACTCCGTTTTCACGCTAACAGATTTTATCTTCGACGTTTCATTTCGGAACAGAGCCACATTTGCATGCGCGTACACCTGCATATCCCACGATCGGACGTGGCTGCGAATACGTTAGTTTCTTCATTGCAGAAATTTGCAGGAGTAATTCGATCGATTCTATCCTGTCATACGAACGATTGTGTTCGATGGTTGTTTCGTTGTTTACCATGAATACTGAATTATTTGTGCGTTATTAATTTCATGCGCTAAAGTTTATTGGCGTTGAATAAATTGTTGGTGAAAACGAATTTTCGTAGTTTGCCGATTTTAAAAGAGTGTTGACAGCAATTTTATCAGTATTATGGTAGTGGCTCATTTTATGTTGCTGAAAAAATCAAACGTCACTCAAGTATCTTTTTTTAAAAAATATTTTCTTTATAAACGATAAACCATGTACGGTCGAATTTTTTATAGATTTCATACGAATTTTATTTGTCCAATTTGATTTCCACCGATTATTTACACGATCGCGTAATAATTCATCGGGAAATTTTATCTGGCAACTTCATACGTCGTCCATATTTATTTCGCTGTTTGGAAGCGTTTGGAGATCGTCCAATTTCAACAGCGCCGCAACATTGCAGATTTGTGTAACGCGTTACAGGCCGCGTCTGTATTTTGTTAGTCTAGTTCGAAATTCTGATAAATGGTTATTCGATGAAACGTAAATCCTCCCCTCCCCTCTGCTTCTCATCTCCATTTTTTTCTTCCCTTTTTCATTGCAATATGCTTTCCTCTTTCAAAGCAACATGCTGTCAGTATGCAACAGAAATTAAAAGTTAGTATATGCACGTGGAAGATATATTATTTATTCAATAATTTTTTACATTTTTGAATATACAAACAAATATTGAAGACATAAAAATTACAAATACATCAAAAGCATAACATAAAATGTACGATTCTTTACAAATATCATAGGTATTTGGAAAAAATATTATTATTATTGCTATATAAAATTTTATCTGTATATATGAAGGTTTTTGACTAATTAAATCTCACCTGCAGTAAATATCCTTTAATTTTAGAATTTAGGCGATTCTTATACTGTTGTCTATACCTCATTTTACTCTACTTTCTAATATTTTTATGCATTCAATTTACTTTGTTATAACTGTTATACTTATTATACTCTATACATTATTCATTATTTACGGAATAGAATTCCGTTTGCATAATTGTATTTGCTGTCATAATGCTAAAATACACGCGATATTCCATATTAATGCACGATCAAATTCGAGCCATACTTTGATCAGTGTTACACGATTATCCGGTGAATTTTAACATTTACTTGTTTATTTAAAACACCAAACACATTATCCCGAACTATCTCATCTCCTCATCTCGTTGATCTATCACGAAATTAATCCAAATTTATGTCCGACTAGCTGTATACGTGTTTTCGATGCTCAACTGTCATGGCAAAACGGAATTGTTATGTTCGTAACTCAGGTTGAAATTTATGAAAGCCAGCGTCATCCGGTAATCCCGCGATAACCGAGTTATATCGCTTAAATCATGATAGTTCGCGAAACGCGAGTGTTATTCATTGACTTCGCAATGCCGTGAAGAACTTGTTAAATCCGTCTCGGTGCAACCATCTACGTCAAATTGTCCGAACAAAGAGCGCGTAGTGTGGCTCAAACTCAAACGTTTCTTTGTCTAGAACGGATTTAACAGTTTACCGATGTCCAATAAATTGTCGTATAAATTTGCTCACGATCACTTTTAAAAAACACATAGAGAAAGAGATAGAGAGAAGGAGAGGAAGAGATTTTTGCTGTTCTTCGAGATTGCGTCGGCGTCAGTCCGGACTGGTTGTATATACCTTGCCTTCCGGTTATTCCGCGCGACTGCGTTTTCCCATTGTCGCGATTTGTCTGACTTAACTGGTAATTTGCACCTTGACAAATGGTCCCGAGCTTCCACTGAAGTAGCTATAGTTCATAGCCTACCGAATTATCGGAAAAGTAAATCGTAGCTGGTGAAGTTTCTATAAAGAAGGTATTCACGGTTTTGCAACATAAAGATTAAATTAATATTAAAATCAGATTTCACCATGGTTAGATTATTCATATTAGAAAAAAGAAATTAATATTAAAAATGGATACGCTGATAAACATTAAGTATTTAAAAAGTAATCACGTTATTGCTCTCTGCATATCTAATGAATAATTCATTATCCAATTTTATTTTTATATTGGAAAATACATCACTGCTATTTTAAATACTTTAAATGTATATTAGGAATATAATTTACGGCTGTATTGAAACTATAATACCACTCATAAAACTATGATCCACTCATAAACAGTTTACGCGACTCTTGGGGTATCATAACCATGTCATAACTTGCGAAATTTGCGTGTCCGATATTTACTTGCAAATTTGCTACACGAATACGACCCCGGTGTCCCTTGACTTGTAAACACGGGTCGCATTTATTCCTTAAAAGCGTATATATCAGGAGAAAGCGATAGCACAGTCTGCCAGAGGCATATGCATGAGATAGACGGCTCGGTGTGCAGATTGCACCGACATGAATGACGTTTGCAAGCAGTTATCCAAATTTACATTTCATCGATACGACACCGGTAAATGGTTGTATCTGAAGTACTTCCTCCGGAATACGGTTAACCACCAGCTGTATCAACGTTGCCAGACCTGGTAATTAATTGAGATCACCGAGCTAGCACCTACAGTAACAATCGTCCACCGATACGATTTTATTCGGATTTCAAGTGCGGTGATAGGTTCCTGCATACGAAACGTTACTTTATCGAAGTTTGAAATTAACAGGTTGGCTATCGTGTAATTAACCTTGTTCAATATTCAGTTGTCATAAATCATGTTAGAGAAATGGTAATTCGCTGTAATTTAAAAGGCTAAATTTGAAAATTTGAATTTTTATTTAAATTTAGATTTGAACTTGACCGTATGAATTTAAATATGTGTTTGAAAATTTATAAAGAATATTCGAATTAAGCTGGTAACTAAATACGTTAATATCTCAATATACCACAGGATTCACAAGCTAAATATCATTTGCTATGTATTGTCATATGCATATAAACTAAATTTCTCTTGCAAATGCATCCAGGTTGGTAAACATCAAAACACATGCATACATAAGTTATGTAATTTAAAACGAATTTTAAAAACTTCAATTCCAAAACGTATCTCAACCAAGCTGTTCAACAACGATGAACGAAAAAGAAGAAAATCTAATACAAGAAAATTTCGAATCGTGTTCGTTATATCGTAACGTGGTATAAAGCGTAATGGCAATGCATGTTAAAACTCTGCTGTGAATAGGTTCTATAACGAGCCGCGTACGGTTACAGGGATTCGCGCCTTTGAACCTTCAACCATGCGATAATGGACACAGCAAATTCGATTGGAATTCTACCGGATTACTGGCACGTTGCTTAATGAAAAGATTCAATATTTCAGTTGTTTTCGTTGATTTTACCGGCTTTACAGAGCAGCGACATTTTCTTGTCTCTGACTGGTACCTTTCAAGTCCGTAACCCGATGTTTCATTCATTTTAATTGCCTCTTTGTAGATCTTACCACGCTGCAACGAGGTTACTACGGTAAATAACGAAGAAATATAGTCGACATTTAATTGTGTATTTCTCAATCTAGTTGGTATCTTTCGAGGAACGTAAACCTCTGCCTCCGAGGTGAATAACAGTTGATTGTAAATTGGTACAAAAACCCCAGCCGAGAAAACCTCCGATGGAAATTATTGAAACGTTATTTCTCTTCGTCTTGATATTCAAGTACAAGCTAGTCTTGCAAGGACGAAAACCGTTTATTGTTGGTTGGTCTTTGTACCGGGAAGTTCAATTTGGTTTCTATTGATTTCGTTTAAAGGTTTCACCGCTGGTTATTGTCAGTTTGGTTGTAGAACTCAAAGAATAAATATTCGCACATAGCCGGTTGCTTCTATTTCTAAATCTAACGCTGGAAAAGGGATTGAAGTGGATAAACAGAGGAACTTTGAACGTTTCTATGTACACCAGATCAACATTGAAATTTAATCACCGATATTAAACCTTCTATTAAATGTCATCGCTTCGAAATTAATAGCACAGATATTAATATTAATTTACTTTGGTTTGATAGAGTACGAAGTTCTTTTGACACTTGAACACTTTTTTACGCTTCTCCAAATATTTTCCTGATCTTTTAAATCTTCTTTGTTGTATTTTCTTACAGAAATCCAAAGAGAAAGAACATTCTTTTCACACAAGTCATAAATATCGGAAATCTTCATTTATTCCCATACTATGCTACACATTCTCTACAAAAAGTCATTTACAAAAAGCTAGATTTACAAATCAAGTGCTCCTTCAATTATTTCGGCAAAAAGAATACACGAAACGTTCGTTGAAGTAACCCGTTGCATACTCTATCGTGCTTGACTTAGATTTCAATGACTGGAGCCTTCTATGTACGTGTATTTACGTACATGTATATGTATTTCTGAGGACATTTCCTATACATATACATATTACATATACATATAAGACACTCATATGTAGAGAACTAGCATTGTACAGCTGAAGACATCGACGAGGAAACTCCCTTAACAGTATTAACATTTCAGGAACGTGCTCGATCCGGATTCTGAGGACACCAGAAACCGATCTCCAACAGATTATATCAGCCACAGGCAATTCTGTCAAGATGATACAGCGAATTCACACCGTAAATTCGTATTATTGAGCTATTATCCTCCGTTAATACACATTTCTTGATGATTCGCTTATTATCAACCGTGAACAACGAATAAAATATTGAATTTTACTAACGTGCCTTAGGATACATATATCGCAGCTTTGATCATTATTTCTAGTTGTTACTATTTCATGTTATAAAGATGTACTACTTAAAGTAGATCACTTGATAGTTCTCTATAGTTGCGACGATATAAAAATTATTTTGAGCGCAACTAAAATGATATCAAAAACACGATCGAATTTGCTACAGGTAACATTTTTAATTTGAGAATTGTTTCCTGTGAATTATTATTTCACTGAATAACTTTTAATATTTTCTGCCATTCTATTTTCGATGTTCCAAACAACTGATTTTCATTCGTACCCTGTGGTACTTCTTTGCTTTCAATAATTCTATATTCTCTTTTAATAACATTGAAATTACATAATATACTGATCACGATGGTATATTATTTTATTTCTACATATCCTGTTCGTTTCGTATCTCATTGTCGGTTAATAAAAATATCGAGATGTATAAAATATTCTGGCGTATCCTGGTGTTAACACGCAGATGGATAAAACGAGAAACATGTCTGTTTTATAATTTTTTTCATGTTCAAAATAATTAAAGATTTCGCGAAGATGAGCAAAACGAACGTAACCTCGTAGATATTAAAAGATGCACATACTCTGCAGTTAATGTACTGTAGGACGTCAATTACCTAAGCAACCATGTACAAATTATATGGAAACTGATACTCTGGTTATCGATTATTCGATTATGTAAATTGAAATGCCAAAGCGTGTCAAATGATGCAAAAGCGAGCACTATTCAGTTGCATACATTAATGAAAGAACTTGGGATATGTTTCGAAATGGAATAGAAAAGTAGGAACCGATTCTCATTTTCCGATTTAACTTGCATTGAAATTAAACTATCCTTGTTTTTATTCAATTTACAATATGTAAAAACGTGCTTTCTGATTAACAGATTAATCTCATGACTTACGTCACCCAATTTATCAACTTTTCATTACATTTGTATTTTTATTCGTCGCGGGAACGCAACATCTCATTTACGATTCTTCCCAATCAATGTACGTTATCGGTTTCTGTTTTTCAACATTATGGTTATGGAAGAGAATTTCAAGAATTTGTTTAATATCTTTTTCGATACTATTTCTTCCACTTAGATTCAACAATTTTATGGAATTTCCACTAAAATAAATGTTTGACCGTTCGCGGAGAGACGCGATCGCGAAGAAATACGCCAACGGGAGTCGTAAATTCTCGTTACGGTTAGATAATCAACGCCACGGAATGATCGATCCCCTATTTCGATTAGGATAATAGAGATAGTTGAACTGATTATAACACTGAAATGACAGGTTATAATATACACTTTATTCCAACAACTTTGAAAACATAGACAGTTACGCTGGATGTGTATAGATATAAGTTAAACAGATGACTGAACTAATGCTGATAAACCTGTCAAGACATTGACTGGTCAACACATGAAAAACCGGAGACAGATGTTGACTGATCTAAAGATGGAAAACTAGTGAAGTTCAGTGACGATGCTGTGGCGGAGGAAAGATATTGATGGGTGTGTCTAGTGCACGGGACCATTGGATTCGTTGATGGCAATTTTGGCTAGGAAAGTGAGGGCAATAATCATTGCTTCTGTTTGGATAAGAAAAAAGTTGGTGGGCAAGGAAGGGTTCAAGACGCCCCAGAGAGAAAGTTGGTAGCGGGAGACACCGTACCTTCCCGGAGTAGACAATAAATTTAAGGAACACTTGAGGTAAGAAGATACTTGTTTGATCTGAAGGACCTTAATTATGAAAATGCCAAGATTTATGGTGGGTCCTTAGGGTTATTGAGGATACGTAATGAGGGTGTGTAGATATCTGGCAACCTTATCTTATCTGCGGCGTGGAGCTTGGTTTGTATAGAGAGTCACCGAGCACAACAATAAAAGTTTCTAGAGTTTAATACATTCCATCTTATCAGACTGGTTAAATATTAGATTATGATATAACAATACGCGTATATAAAACTGATGAAAACAATGGGAGGCAAATTGTTCGTTTGTGAAACTTGCATCAATGAAGCGACAAATTAGATTCTATTGTAAAGTTCGGAACCGTACAACAACGTTTTCCTCTGTTGTGATCAAAGGACGCGAGAAACGGTAGAACAAGACTCTTATAACTTATTCCGTGTACACAGTTTAAATTTCTATTTACTTTTACATCGAAAGTTTCTCGCCACGACGCAAGCAGCTCGCGCAAGTTTAACAACTCGTCGCGTCGGTGGAAAGAGTAAATGGCTTTTTCTTCGCTTGACGCGACGGCCGAGCACCGGCTATTACTTACGAAACTTTCTTATCCTTATGCCTGTATCTCGTCGTTCTGATGGCTCCCTTAACGAGACGGAATGCAACGACTTCGAAGCCCCGTAATAGTGCTGCGTTTTTCACGACTACCGTTTTCGACACGTGATGCATCGACGTTGCGAAGAAAACGGCGCGACGTAGCGGTTCGACGTTTCTTGCGCGCCCAACTCGAACGAGAACGATATTTCTTGCATCGTGTGTTATGGACGAGCATTGTTTTGCGTGGACCAACTGATGGTTTCACTTTTTGTACGTATATATTTTACACAGTTAATTCTATGCCTTTTGTATATAAGGGACTCACGAAAGTATTTCAACGCTTAACACAGAAAAGATTTTATATATCGTGTGTGTTACATAAAATATTTTGAAATTTCATTAGCAGCGTATACAGACACGACAAAATTTTTATTACTTTTCAACATTTTCTATACATAACACATAATATATTTATAAGAAGGTTCTACAAGTTTTCGAATAATTGCACGAACTGTCATATATTTTATATAACAAGTAAAAGGATAATAAAACAGTTCGAAACGATTGGTGTCTGATCTTGATTAATTTGCAGCCATTTGTAACGAATAAAATCATACCAATTTTCGCGCAGCAAATCATATCACTATTTCGCGAATTCCATTTTTCTCCATCAAGGAAGAAAACTGGTAACGATTTGAAACCGGTAACGTGTCTGAATCGAGACAGCAATGCAAGCGACGTCGACGAGGTTGATAAATTCCCATGGCTTCACGGTGAGTGAGAAAAAAAAAAAAAAAAATTTTGCGCTCTGCGCATTCGTTTTCTCCCTCGAACGAAATTTGCGATGTAATGGATTTCAATTCTTTTTTCCCGTTGGGCGCGTTCAGAGTTTTGAACTTCCCCTTTTTTCCAGCCGCGAGTTTGAGAAAAAGGTATATCATGATATAGCATGCAGCTTATCGGTCTGTAACTTTCCTGATCGTGATTAGGAGATTTACGTAAATTTTACATTTTTCGGTAGATTTAACGGGATTGAATAGAAAAATTTTATTCGACGTCTCCGATTTATTTTTATGTCTTTTATCCATTTTCAATATTTAAACCACGAGAAAATTAGTATTCTTAGGGGACAAAGAAATGGTCCACATATTAGCGGGCGAGCAAGAAATTAATTACGAGCAAGTTTGACGTATTGATCGCAGTGATCGTGTGTTCCTTCGTAGAATCAAATTTGTGGCGTGGTATAACACCCCAGCCCCTTGGATAATTAGTTTGATCGAGGCGAACGTTACGCCCAATGCTTACCTGGAGATTGGGCGGGCAATGATCGAGCAGTTCCAGCATGTGCCTGATATTCTGTGCGTCCTGAATCACGAAGTTGAGTTCCATGTCGAATTCGCCTCCCACCAGCTATAATCAGAACAAACAAATCGCTATTAGAAGCGTCCTTCAATATGTTCTATCATATTTGTAGACCTTCATCGAGTAGAGTATAAATTTCGCACAGAAAAATCATGTTTCTTTCTAAAATAATATCTATCGAACCTCTTAATACCTTAAGAATAATTTTAGCTTTTTTAGTTCAAATATATTTTTGCTCAGATTGAAACCAATATTTAATGAAAATCAATCGCAACAAATTTGACGATCCCATTACCCTCAAGTCTATTCCGCTATCCATCCATAATTTCAAGGGATGTATCCATTTAAATCGATTTCGTTTGAATTTATGCTACTTTGCCTCCTCCCATCCATTTAAACTCGCAGCAAAAGAGGTAATGCCTGTCGAATCGAACTGCGTTTGGCCATATAACATCCGTATACACATTTCCGACGGGATGGTCCAACACATTTAGTAAACGAGCGTGCACTGGCAATGAATTTCCAGTCGTGAAACATTCACGTCGTTCGTGTGCAAAAAATTTATGAGTTTTCTCATTGGTCGGGAGGAACGATGACTTATCGATATCGAAAGACATAAAATACGATGGACTTCGGGGAAAATATTTTCGACAGAAACAACATGCAGCGTGGATTTAAATATGAGCTTCAAAAGACAGCAAGGCAATTTCGAACAAGCTGATGAAAGCATAAGATTAAAATAAAAATATGAAATAATAAATTATAAGCTGGTACGGTAGACAACTTATTATATGTAGTATAAGCAAAGATTTCGAGGTTTCGCGTAAATTATGGACGTATCGTTGTCTATATATACAAGGGTTACGGAAGCACTGTGGAAGCTCATTTAACGCCCTCGAATTAGACAGATCGAGAGATTAACCATGTCGATTCTGAGATGCCAATAGGACAGACGAGAGATCAGTCGGCTTAGTTGATAGCCCTTGTCCACCCTATTTTCATTCTATTATCCTATAGAATCTGAGATAAACTATTACCGAATTTTTACTTCTTCATTCCCATAATACGATAGTATCAATATTAATATTATTAATTAAAGCGAATACTACATGAACTGAACATTTTTGTAATGTTACAACAAGACTTTAATGATTTAATAATTGTTCGTGGACACTGAATATTGTTACAACGATTGAATTATCTACATTAAGCTTACAAAGATATTTATTTTTCATTGATACTACTACTACTGTTTAAATTTTATAGCAAATTAAATCGTAGACCATAAAAATGCATTCGATGCTATCTTCTCTTATATATCACACAAAGCAGCGATAATGAATCATTGGAAATTCGAGGCTATGAGTTTATGAAGCTACCTATATGTGTGCACTTGTATTCCTGGTGTCTTCTTACAGAGAGATGGCTTATATACAGCCGAACCGGAAGCTCTGTCTCCATGGGGAGAGTGTAATTTCCGGTAGAGTATCTCTTCCTTCGCTATTCCCTGTCGTGCCTTCTACCAAACACTAGCCCTGATGAATCGGTCATGAATTGCTTATAGCTACGTGGACGAGACGCGGTCACGAGCACTTTTTACGATCCGAAGTTTCTAAAAATTCACGAATAACACGCTGATCCATATGAAATTGGAAAAAAGTAGCTTAAAATTTGAAAACAAGCAGAGAGCGTTTAAAATATTTTATAATCTTTATTATAGAAATAGAATTTACTCAAAGATCTGTTTTATTTACTAAATATTGTAAAGGGAATTTTCTTTTGGATATTTTATATATTTTTACATATAATGGATATCCTACACAGTTTTGCGCTATAAACATACATAGTCTAGTAATAATGGAAAATGTTACAACGAATTAATAGCAAATTTTTGGTACTTTTATGATCATACCTTCTAGTTCTGATAAAAACAAATTGCATTGCTTCTTCGATAAATAATTTCTAATGATATTATCATAACTGT